>NC_057804.1:3548562-3555656 GCF_018294505.1 Triticum aestivum
AAATATTCAGTCAGCACCTAAATTAGTATTACTAATCAGTCCACTACCACAATTATATTGGGCACACTACTAATTTAGTTTTATTATTATAACTTTATAAAAGGCATCTGATTGATTGTTTTTGCTGTCATTTCTATTACTTTAGTGCATTTATATATTTTATTAAAAGATAATTTATCCACCAATATTTACTAAGGATTATTTGACACATTAGGAACAATTTAGTTTTGACTTTTGAAAACTTTAATTGTTTAACTTAAATTCAAATTTTGAATATGATTTGTTTCGAACTAACCCGAGATTATCAACAGTAATCCGAGGTGATGTGGCATCGTTAACGTGGGGTTACTGTAGCCTAATTATCCGGGCGTCACAAATCTCCTCCACTACAAGAAATCTCGTCCCGAGATTTAAGAGGGGAGTAAGGGGGAAAGTTCCGGTTACGATATTCTAACGGATCTTCTCGAAGAGGTTAATCCCTTTCGTTGATGTCTTCAATTCTTTATTCCAAAGTATCATGATGAAGTTGTCGTCCTTTCTTCGGGGAACTCCATCGTACTTACGAATAGGTAAGGGGCGGCTCTACAATGATAGGATGTTATAAGGGAAAATCATCTGGGGGTACCCCAAGAATGAACATATGAGTATCTCTCGAGTTTAACAAATGACACACATCGAGAGCAAAGTAAGACGGTGCAATAAGAAGTTTCAAGCGGATAGGCAATCGTTCATTGCCTGAAGCAGAGTGCGAAAGGGGTTCAGAGCAACGGGAATAAGTATTGCGTCCGGCAACAGATTTGATGATCCCTCGGAAGATTCGTGAATTACATACGAGGCCACACGTGAGGAATAACTTTGGGAACAGGGGGTGTACAGGAGAGTCAGGTTTCGATCCTGAGGAACTGTGGGTTATGGGCCCACCAAGTGGGTTAAAGGTAGGAAGGGGGATGACGTCTTGCATGATCATGTAAGCAAGGCATGTCAGAGAATAACCTGTCAGTTATGTCGGCAACATCGGTACCAAGGGCGAGGGACGAAGAGAACCAATTCATGCTCGTTGAACGAGGCGGACCAGTAGGCAAAGTTCTTATCCATCGGTGGTTACCGGAATGTTTTCAACAATAGTAACAGGGTCTTACTGACAGAGTTGTACGTCGAGATGTTTACATAAGCAGGAGAATATCACTGCTTAGATCATATGGATCACAAGCAACGTTAAACCAACCAATGGAAGGAAAATACGATTATCAGATTAAACAAAACAATGGAAAGGAAAAATGTGTTTAAACACAGATTTCAGGGGTATATCCTTCCCAAGGACAAGCAAAGTATGATATCCATGACAGGGTATAATGTAGAAAACTCTCTAGGTAGGGGAAGGAATTTTCATTACATTACCCATACAACGTTGTTTGGATAATTGATAAAGAAAATTTAGCATGGTGCTTCAAATGTTCTTATTAAAGATCGGAGTATCACGGACTTGCTTCCGGATAGCATTGACATGGTCTTCAAGCAAAAGTCGGACTTTGGATACACAAAGGATCCATCAAGATAAACTTATTAAACAAGGCATTCAATTTCCTCATGGAAAAATGATTAACCTTGTTAAAAAAGAAACTATAACACTAGGTCCTCTGGTCAGGTGTGCTAGGCATGGCATCACCTTACCGGGGCATATAGGGACCAATGTTATAACTCTTGAAAATATGTCCCAACCATCATATCCGGCCGAGATTCAAATCTGATTGGTGTCAGGATAACTCAGACTTAAGATTCCTGAGAAGAAAGGTGCAACACAATTTGTCGAGATGGCATTGTAAGATTCTCGGGAAATTAACTATGGGAGGGAGTTTCAACACAAGAGTTTATCATTTAAACCAAAGAGAGGATGACGGGGTAGGTGATGGAGTCAGTGACAATCCTTGAGATTTCCAAAAAGGTGGATTTCCACAATTATGTGAACAAGGATATAGCATTTGTCAGATCAATTGGTATAATGATGTATGCTCGAGGAAAACATACACAATTAAACATTGGTTGAAAGGTGCACCCGAAATATGGGCTGGGTTGCACGGCCAACATTGGAATGATGATTCAATAATCGATAGTCTAAGAATGAACGGTCGGCCATTAACTTCAAAGCAATAGGGTTGCTAGAAGGGCGGAATCCAAACAGCACCACTCACTTGTTGGTACCCTGGTTGGAACCAACACGAGGACCCAAGAAAGAATGATGATGGTGAGAAGTATCACCATACCAAGAATTCTTAAGAGGTGGTGAGATTCCCACGACATTCTTGACATAAAAGGTGGTAATATTCCGAGGTAAAGAAGAACAATGCTGGGTAGCAAGGAACTCAAGGTATAACACAAAACACGAACAAGTTTGTGTTGGAAAGAAGGCAAGGAAGTAGTCGATGACAACACAAATCATCGAGGGGCAAGGATGGAAATTCTCATCATGAATTTGATTGATATTCTGGAAGAGCTCAGAATGTCGATAATGATCACGACACATTTGTCGAGAGATTACCTGAAGATGTAATCGATCCGCGATCACATCAAGTCAAAAGAATGATGAAGCAAGAGGTTATTGGAACCATGGGTACGACACAAACTCGAAACCAAGCTTGTTGTCTGAGGTAGAATGATAAGACAAGGAAATCAACGTAAGCTTAGCTCAGCGTCGAAAATTGTGTTCCGGGAAGAAGGACCAGGTAGCACAGTTAAGATTTAGCACGTTAATGATATAGCCGATCAGGCTAGGAATGACATGATCGAGTACAAACTCGCAAGTAAAGAAGATTACTAAGAGTTGTTTAATCGCGACGCGGACTCGATTCAGTTATCGCTGCCCTTGAGTGTTTAATAACTCGAAGCCGTGAAGAACCGTAAGCAGTGAGAATGTAGTACTTGAGGAAGATCTCATAAGAAGTTATGCGGTTCCAAGATAATCTCGAGATATCAGGGGGGGTAATACTCGACGACGAACCCAAGTAGAGGTTGGACTGGGGTATTGCTCTACAAAAGACAAGTGCTTAAACTTGCACGAGAAATGGTATTTAAAGGAGAACATGGTCGGAACCACGATTGCAAAAGGCCAGATCCCAGATATAAGATGAACTTATAACAAAGGAATAATTAACTTAAGAGAAGTTTTACTGATAAGATCTACATCGTGTCCATGGGCATGAACGCAAGGTTCAAGGTCGACTCCCACTTCGTCAATGTACAACCTTCCATTCACTTCCCGCTTTGATAAAGGCATTAGTGTTGAAAGTTTTACCTGGTGAAATACCAGGTGAGTATGACTCGTGAAAGCTTCCGAGTTCACACATATTAAGGAAGGCATAGGTTCAACCCGTCGGGGCTTCTTAGGAACATATACCACAATTTTCAAGAAGAAATAACACAAACTCGATAGTAGAGCATGCTTGTGAAAGCAGAGGATACAATTTACTAAAGGGATTATGTATCCGAGGAAAGTCTCACAAGCTTATTGAATATGAAGGACATTGTCGGTTAAAATCCGACAAAGGGTCTGGTGGTCCACAAGGGATCTGATGTGAGCATCAGCACACAACTAGAGGAAAAAAGACTGTAAGGAGATATGATTATAGAACAACCGACTAATTCAAAGCTCAATTGCAAAGGAATTATGATTTCCAAATCAAGGGATCAGAAGCAAATGCTCTGATTAAGAATGTATAAATTGAATAGACTAAGGGGTACATTCAACGACAACTTGATTAGTCGAGGCCCAGCTCGTGTTCAAAATGACGTTTGAGCCGGAAAGACAATCCTAGGACTCGACTGATGATTGTGAACATTCACAACGTATTGAATCAATGGACTAAAAAATGATGGTGACAAAGGATGCCAATATGATTACTATACTTATGGGAGTAATCATAATGAAAGCAAACAAGAAATTCCAAAGCAATAGGTTGCTGAGGATTCTCGGAAGATCGAATGGTATTTCGAAGACTTTTGTGTAACACATGAACAACTGGGGCTGAGCGGATACTCGGTAAGTGCGAGAATTATCCGTAGGGGTATTCAGGTGACAAAGAACAACAAGGCAGTAAACTCAAAGAATTCTCGGAACAACAGAGAGAATTTCGGGGTATCTTGTAATAACAAGATCAACTGGGAAATATTATATGAATGGCGAGTATACGTGGTTATCCATAGGGGTTTATCGATGGAAGGGAATTGCAAAAGCGACGCCTTAAAGTCTCAAGAGAACATCGGAGAGTATCTTCGGATTCTTCTGGTGCAGCGGACGGTCATCTGGAGTGAGGGGCTCTCCGGGAGAAAGTCTTTCGAGAACCTAAATAGGGGCGAGATTAGAGTCCCAGAGTAAAGATCAAGGAGTAAAAGATCCTAGTACCACCCGATGGCGACGTGGGCCCGTAAGGCACACAGCCATGTTAGTAAAAGTTTTTGCAATGTCTAGACTCGACTTCGGCCAAGGAGCGTGGAAGGGGGATTCCTATAGGCAGTCGGCCCTGATACCAACTTGTGACGCCCACGATTCAATCGTACACTAATCATGCACACAAACGTGTACTATCAAGATCAGGGACTCACGGGAAGATATCACAACACAACTCTAAAACATAATTAAGTCATACCAGCATCATAATACAAGCCAGGGGCCTCGAGGGCTCGAATACAAGTGCTCGATCATAGTCGAGTCAGCGAAAGCAACAATATCTGAGTATAGACATAAGTAAACAAGTTTGCCTTAAGAAGGCTAGCACAACTGGGATACAGATCGAAAGAGGCGCATGCCTCCTGCCTGCGATCCTCCTAACTACTCCTGGTCGTCGTCCGCCGGCTGCACGTAATAGTAGGCGCGTCCAGTGTAGTAGTCGTCATCGACGGTGGCGTCTGGCTCCTGGGCTCCATCGTCTGATCGCAGCAATCTGGTAGAGGTATGGGGAAAAGGGGGAATAAGGCAACCGTGAGTACTCATCCAAAGTACTCGCAAGCAAGGAGCTACACTACATATGCATGGATATATGTGTAAAGGGCCATAACAGTGGACTGAACTGCAGAATGCCAGAATAAGAGGGGGATAGCTAATCCTGTCGAAGACTACGCTTCTGGCAGCCTCCGTCTTGCAACATGTAGAAGAGAGTAGACTGAAGTCCTCCAAGTAGCATCGCATAGCATAATCCTACCCGGCGATCCCCACCTCAATGCCCTATTAGAGAGCGACCACCGGGTTGTATCTGGCACTTGGAATGGTGTGTTTTATTAAGTATCCGGTTCGAGTTGTGATAAGGTCAAGGTACAACTCCAAGTCGTCCTGTTACCGAAGATCACGGCTATTCGAATAGACCACACTACCCGACACGCTCGATCCCATTTGGCCGGGCACACTTTCTTGGTCATGCCCTGCCACGGAAGATCAACAGGTCGCAGCCCCACCTAGGCATAACAGAGAGGTCAACACGACGGTATAAACCTAAGCGCACAGGGGTCTGGGCCCATCGCCCTTAGCACACCTGCATGTTGCGTGGGCGGCCGAAAGCAGACCTAGCCTAGTGGCGTTCCAGTCCAATCCGGCGCGCGCCGCTCCGTCGCTGACGTTAAGAAATGCTTCGGCTGATACCACGACGCCGGTTGCCCATATCTTGTCCCACGTGGCGGTTAGTGCGTATAAGGTCAACGACCCAACTCAGATCAAATACCAAGATCTCGTTAAGCGTGTTAAGTATCCGCGAACGCCGAACAAGGCCAGGCCCACCTCTCACCCAGGTAGTCTCAACCTGCCCTGACGCTCCGCCACAGAGATCCACACAGAGGGCCGTTGGGACAAAGGTCCTTTCAGCCCCCAATCCGTGAATCACTCGCGGGTGCTCCACAAGCCGACCCGACTTTAGTCACCACATGTATCATGTATAAAGTATATAGTATATACCCGTGATCACCTCCCAAGTGATCATAGCCCGATAGTATAGCACAGCAGACGGACAAGAATGTAGGGCCACTGATGGAATACTAGCATCCTATACTAGGCAAGTAGGAATGCAGGTAAAGGTATCAACAGAAGTAGCAAAGACAGGCTATGCATCAGGATAGGAATAACGGAAAGCAGTAACATGCTACACTACTCTAATGCAAGCACTATAGAGGAGAGTAGGCGATATCTGGTGATCAAGGGGGGGGGGCTTGCCTGATTGCTCTGGCAAGAGAGAGGGGTTGTCAACTCCGTAGTCGAACTGGGCAGCAGCAGCGTCGGTCTCGGTGTCTAGCGGAAGAAGAGGGGGAAGAAACAATGAATATTTAAGCAAATAGATGCATGACGATGCATGACAAAGCAAAGCGTGATGCTAGGCGTGCCCTAACGCGGTATGTGATGATACTGGTGAAGGGGGGAAACATCCGGGAAAGTATCCCCGGCGTTTCGTGTTTTCGGGCGGAGGAGCTGGAGGGGGAAAGTTGTGAGTTCGATAGGTTAGGGATGCGTGGCGGACGAACGGGCTGCTTTTCCGGGTTCGTCTCGTCGTTCTGAGCAACTTTCATGTTGAAAATAATTAATCCGAGTTACGGTTTAAAAGATATGATTTTCTAAAGATTTTATTAATTTCTGAAATTTAATTAATTATTTAATTTAATTCAAAAATGGATTTATGACATCAACATGATGTCATGCTGACGTCAGCAGTCAACAGTGGTTGACTGGTCAACCTGACCAGTGGGTCCCGTCTGTCATTGGCACATCACCCTAACTAATAGATTAGTTAGGTTAATTAGATATTTAGGTTAGTCAAGCTTAATTAGTTCAGATAAACAGGATTAACTAAGTTAAGCAATTTATTTATTTATTTATTTATTTTTCTAATTATATATTTTTTTATTTTTTTATTTTTTCCTGAAATGTTCCAGGGCGGGCCCCACATGCCATAGGCACATGGGCCTATCGGGCGCCGCTTAGCGAGCGCGGGCGCAGGACGTGGCCCGAGCGGGCGCACGTCGAGGTGCGGGCGGACCCGGCAAGGCGCCGGAGCAGGGGGCGGTGGCCACGGCGAGCCCATGGCCGGAGCGGGGCGCGGCGGCCGTGGCCTGTGCAGAGGCGG
>NC_057804.1:3555822-3556395 GCF_018294505.1 Triticum aestivum
GCCGCGGCCGTGTGCAGAGGAGGCGGGGGCGCAGGGGGTGAGCGCCGGCGGGGGAGCAGGGGGACGGAGGCGAGGGCGCCGTCGACGGGGCGAGCGACGAGCGGTGGTGCTCGCGCGGGGATAGAGGGGAGAGGGAACCGGCGCGGGAGTGAGGCAACGGTGCGGGGCGAGGCCATGGTGAGCGCGGGCCACCGTGAGCGCGGCCGGGGCGCGTCTTGAGGCCGGACGGGGGAGACGTGGGCGGAGGCGTCGAGGGCACGGGGCGGCCGGCGTGGTGCGGCGCCGTGAGGTCAGGCGGGGATGCGGCCGGGCGAGGGAGACAGAGGAGAGGAGGGGCTCACGATGGCAGTAGGGATTTCGGGCAGCGGGCTCAACGGAGCTCGTTGAGGTCCGACGAGGGAGATCCGGCGACGGCGATGTAGCTCCGGGCGGGGGCGTCGGGGCGGCGTTCCAGGCAGCAGCAGTCGACGGAGGGCGGGCGCAGGGCGTCGGGGGCGGGCGACGGTGGTCGGGGCACGGGGATCGGGCGCAGGGAGCTCCTCTCCCTGTCGTGATGTGTGTGTGCGCGCGCGC
>NC_057804.1:3556723-3568220 GCF_018294505.1 Triticum aestivum
GCTGGGCCTGCGGGCTGGTGGGTTGGATGCCTAGTTGGGCCAGTGGCGTGCTGGGCCGGTTGGCCCGGGGGGGCGGGGGGTTGTTGTTCTCCTTTTTTTTGTTTTGTTTTTCCCTTTTCTTTTATTTATTATTTTCTGTTTTCATTTATAGTTTCTTTTATTTTAGTTATATAAAATATTCAGTCAGCACCTATATTAGTATTACTAATCAGTCCACTGCCACAATTATTTTAGGCACACTACTAATTTGTTTTATTATTATAACTTTATAAAAGGCATCTTATTAATTGTTTTTGCTGTCATTTCTATTACTTTAGTGCATTTAAATATTTTATTAAAAGATAATTTATCCACCAATATTTACTAAGGATTATTTGACACATTAGGAACAATTTAGTTTTGACTTTTGAAAACTTTAATTTTTTGACTTAAATTCAAATTTTGAATATGAATCGTTTCGAACTAACGCGAGATTATCAACAGTAATCCGAGGTGATGTGGCATCGTTAACATGGGGTTACTGTAGCCTAATTATCCGGGCATTACATTTTCCCAATCTTACATGGTATAGAGCCTAAAAACCTAACCCTAGCCTGTGCCGCCCTTCTCCTCCTTCCGCTGCCGCCGAAACCACCACCTCTCTCGCCGCCGCGCCCACACCGCCGCATCCATGTCGCAATCCGACACTGACGCGACGCACCAGGCGCTGGCCGCCGCCAAGGAGCGCTAGGACGCCGAGGCTGCCGAAGCCGCCAAGGCAAAGCTGCCTCTCGCGACCGCCGCCGATGGATCCGGGACGAGCGCGGGGTCCTTCTCCTTGACCTCGCTGCACGGCCAAGCCGTCGGTCTCCACTCCATCAAAGGCCACGTTCCCGTCGACCTCGCGCTTGACACCGGTGTTCACCGGCAGTGGTGCACCTTTTTCCGCGCCGCTTGTCGCAAGTACGCCCTCCTGGATCACCTCGACTTCGATGCTCCCGATGCGCCGAATTCGGAGTGGTCTCTCCTCGACGCCACCGTCGGCTCTTGGCTCTATGGGTCTGTCTCGCTCAGTATCCTCGACGCCGTCATGACGCCCGGCGACGATCCCCTCGCCGTCGATCTCTGGAACAACATCAACGGTCTCTTCAACAACCACAAGATCAATCGCCAACTCCACTTTACGGCCGAGCTCGGCGATGTCAAGATGGGAGAGATGAGTATGGCCGACTATCTCCAGAAGGTCAAATCCCTCTCCGACGGGCTTGCGGACGTGAATGGTTCTTGACTTAGAGTAATTCAGATCATTCTTACAGTGAGCACATGGACAAGACATAAAACCATCCACCCGCTTGTTTGACTCAGCCGCAAGTAGAAAAGTATGCACGCCATTAATGAGCCGGGGAGAGCATCGGTCATCGTACATACATTGCCGGCTCATCTTCATTTACACAGCACCGAAAAGACCAAATTAATACAAATTCATACATAAAGTTCATACAACACTTGTCTCATAAAACAACATACAAATAACTCTCTATCTAAAGCATTTAAATGCAACAACAAATGCGATCAAGATGGCAACTAAGGTAACAATTGACCCAACAGCATAATGATACCAAGCCTCACTATCGATGATATATTTTCTAATCTTTCTAATCTTAAAGCGCATTTTCTCCATCTTGATCTTGTGATGATCGACGACATCGGCAACATGCAACTCCAATTCCATCTTCTCCCCCTCAATTCTTTTCAATTTTTCTTTCAAATACTCGTTTTTTCAACTAAATTTAACCTCTCGACAATAGGGTCGGTTGGAATTTCCGGTTCACATACCTCCTAGATAAAATAATCTATGTCAACTTGATGGGCATACTTTTTCATAAACAGAAAATGCAACAAATAGTTATAAAAGAGAATATACCACATCCGATTCATAACCCGGACGAGGGCCAATGGGTACGGATATCAAAACCATGGCACTATGTATAACAAACAACATACGGGTAAGATAATTATACATGTAACTATATATCTAAATAACACAAACATGAATTTTTTCTTATATTAAAAAGATAAGAACAAGAGGCTCACCACAACGTGGTGCCGGCGACGGAGCGGTGTGGGGTGATAGACGGTGGTTAGGACAGAGACGGGAAGGCACTAAGTAAACCACACCTACATATGCAAACTAAGAGTTATTTTGACCTCAAATTGCTTATAAATCAAATAAACTACAACATATAATTCCTCCCAAACTAAAAACCCACAAATCACTATACTTATAGAGCATTGCAAGAGCTAATGTAGCAATGAGAGATGAAAGGACAGAGTTGCTAACCTTTGTGATCACTTGGATGGATGGGGTGCCTTCAAATGTTGGAAAATTTCGGGAAAAATGAAGGTTGGAGCTCGAGCAAGAGGGGAAGAAAACAGAAAGGAGGGGAAAAACAGAGCGCTTCGGCTCGGGCTGGAAGAAGCACTATATATAGTGTTGTCTTTAGTCCCGGTTGGCTACACGAACCGGGACTAAAGGTGAACTTCTAGTCCCTGTTTGTGGCATGGACAGGTACTATAGGTCATGGTGGGGCCGCAACCTGACACCAGCCTGCCACCACCTTCTAGTACCGGTTCATGATATGCTTTGCTCTTAGGGAATTAAAAATCAACATCTTTTCTGCAGGATTAAGCAGCCAGTATTTTATCTTAAAATAAAGAGTTTGAGTGTGAACATAAGAAAATAGGCACTAACTCTTTCTGTGATGCGGACATGATGCATACCATCCATACTCCATGAAATATGTACTATATATCTTCTTGGATTAGGGAATTCTTGTGAAAGAAATTTCCTGAGCCCCATTACATGCACGTCAATAGTCGTGGACCCCTTGTAGCATTCTCTAGCTGGACCTTAAATAAAGTTTTAATATATTATGTCTGCAAAGTTTCTTCTTGGCCTTCTCCGTAGACTGAATCTTGAACACATTTATTGATCATTTTGCATTGAATTTTCCCCCAACCCACCATATTTTCTCTTCGTGAACTGCATGCATTTTGTAAAAACATAGTTTACTACAAAGGCAAAGCACATGGGTGGCTGGGGGAAATTTCATAACTAATTATAGTCTTATTAATTCTCACCTGGTTTCTAACGTTTACAGTTGAAATGTTATTCTGGATAATTAATGGTGTGGCTGCGGGTTTAATAATTTGCATGTATCCATGGCTGATACTACCTCCGTCACAGTTTAGAAGACACAATTAAATTTGCGTGCGTTTCCACAATAGACAAGGTTTAGGGCGCATTGCATTTATTTCTAGTAGCTAATTAGTACTCCGATATACTATTTCTATATGCATGCGTAGTGTGAATGCTATTTTTTAGCCCATCTCACAACCAATAGATAACCACCTAGGTACCAGAGAATTTTCAAGCGCGCCTTCTAAACCGTGACGGAGGGATTATAGTAGTTTTTTTACATATCTAACTGGAACTGATTTGTGCTCCTGGGTTTGCTTCTATCCTTTAATTTACAGAACTCGAAGACCATAATTTCAAGCTTCAGAAAATTCTTCAAAAATTAAGTTATATATGCACGTATAGTACTAGTGTTACTATTCATGATCCAGGGTGCAGGATAAGTTATTCTTCAGCTGAGATAATCTTACGACCGTTTCATAAATAAATTACGTTTTGAATACAGATAATTACATTTATATCGTTTCACTACGTAAAATTTGACAAAAAAATTAAAAATATAGGTCATAAGACCAGAAAATTACATTTTATGTATAATTTACACTATGCTTTTACGTTTGGAAAATAACATAACATAAAATATTTTTATGGCGATTATATCTTTTCTTACGTTCTCTTTTTATGTATGAAATAAGACAAAATTTATGGAACATAAAATTACGGTGCATTGGTGTTAAAATAGAGGAGGGTGAAGAATAAATATTCCTCGCCCAGGGTGACGAATAGCATGACCCCGTACAGTACTATATATGTACTATGCAAGTGGAAATTTAAGTGGGGAAATATGCTAGTTTGTGTTCTTTCCAGAAAATACAAGAACTAATGGCTAGAACACTAAAACAAATGGTGCTGCAATTCTTCTTTCTTCCATAGGGCAAAGAATACACCAAACCTAAAATCTCCGCACAGGCTTAGGCATGTCTATGTGTGATTCTTTTGGAAGACTTTCAAAGAATAAAAAAATACTCACTGCATTCATTAATATAAGACCTTTTAGATATTTCAAAATATGGAATACATACATACTAAAATGTGTCTAGATACATATGAATTAAGAAAAAAACTGAAATGTCTTATACTGGGGAACGGAGGGAGTATAGTAGTATGAGTAGTTTCCAAATGAATTAGTTGCTTGTTGTTGCGACAATAACGTGCAGAAATGAGTAAGTGGACAATTGTGATGCGTGCATGTATTAAGTGAAACCATGTAAATCAAAATTAACTTCCGTTCCGAAAATATCTGTAGGTCACCCGTCCGTCATGGTGTAAATAATATCTGTAAGTGACCTATCCGTTCCGAAAATCAAAAACTCTGTTTGGAGATGGGGTACTATACGTTATGGAGGCAGCTTTTGCTACTACCACCGCAAAAAGGTCAAGAATGCATGTACGTCGAAAATCGCGTACTTTAAGTTTCTGGCTCTGTCATAGGCTCATAGCGATCCATGTGCTTCCCTCCCTTTGTGCATGCAAGGTGCAGATTTTGAAAGGGGACACTGGCCGCCCACTCGGATGACAGACAGCGAGACAAAACACAGACAGAGAGCGCGCGTAGATCAGAACGTTGAACCGTGGACGCTCCGTCCGGTACAGCCTCGGATGCTGCGAAAAGATGCTCACTGCCAACTGGCTGGCTGGGGAGAAACGCCCGCCCTGACCATTCCAGCATACTAAATGCAAACGAATGAAGGTGCCCTCATGTGATGGGATTATTTTATTTTGTGCGTGTGCGTGTGTGAACTATTAGAGGCTTGGGCGCCCCTCCTGATGCGTACTCAATTTTCTTTCCATATGGCACATAGTAAGAATACATCGAACTTAAAGTCTCCACACAAGTTTAATTACGCATTTCATGTGTACGAGTTATTTGATCTGTTGGAACACTTTCAAACAATGGAAAATATAGTACAAGTTGTTTCTGAAAGGACGAACTGCTAACTGTTGCAACACCATAGTTGGCAACGTGTGGCACAATAGCAGGGAGAAATACGTATATGGCCAATTGTGATGCGTGCATATATTCGGTGAAAACCTGAAAATCAAAAGTGTTTCCGTTCCGAGAATATCTGTAGGTGACCCATCCGTCATGGTGTAAATTATAAATTGCAGTTGAGCTCTATCGATCGATCTGGTTTTTAACTCGTACGTACTAGGTTTTCAAAGTTTTAGGTTTAGTATTGTTGAGCTGGTGGATAGCACATGCGTGTGCGTGAAAACTTGGAAGTACATCAGTTGGAGAGGTAACAAGATCCGTGCATCCCGCTAGCCGCGCGAATAGTCCTACACCATGAGTCGACATGATGCATCTGATCGATGTGCATGAAATTTCATATGTGATTACTCTGATCGAGATAAACGAATACAAAAACAGATTTAACAAACTGCACTCTCCTAGGAAAATTAAAACAGGCTGTGAATCAAGTGGTGTGGATCGAGACCAAGACCTCACCGCCGGCCGGTCGCGAGCAAGCAAGCGTTCACGTTCACGTGCAGATCGATCTGATCCAGCCGTTGGGGGCATGGTTAGATCCATGGGTTTCATTCCTCTCGAGCACGTACTTAAATACTGTATAAATCATCCTATGCTACGCGCACATAGCTGAGAGAGTCTACAACTCATTCGTCTATGCATAACACAAGTACCCTACGTACATAATAATGCACTGAAGGATCCATTCATCTCTAATCTCTTTAGCAAATTCAGTTGGTTAAGAACAACTAGTTGGTTTAGGAGTGAAATGAGTGTCCGACAATGTTCAACAGATAGTGTTAGTTAGTAGAACCCACTCATACTACATGAATGACTAGTGGATGGAATGAACAGGGATCGAACGGCCGCCTGCTGTGGAATCAGAGATTTGGCCTCTCGAAGAGCCCATTTAACTATCTCACCAGCATGGGTATGGTGGTTTTACTCAGACCCCGCCGGATCCCCAACCTCTCATCCGAGTTCCCCTCCTTCAGGATGCACAACGCAAGATCATTGAACCACCTCTCTGCTATCATCTCCATCACTGGGAGAGAAGACTGGGCCATTGGAACACTTCTGACCCAAGCTAACATCGACTCCTTTTGAGGTTCTCTGCCCGATGTTTGTCCCGCCTCCATAGATAGTGCTTATCCATGTCCGCCGCACGGACCCCCTTCCACAATTCTTCTCGCGGTCCCGTATGTCATTTCAACCACACAATAACATTTCAAATATATTTTTTCTTGATAAAGGGCGCTTTTATTATCTCAAAATGTAGCATCAAGCGGATACAAAACACTATGAGTAACACCCGGCCGCTGCATAACTAGGATGCACACAGCCCAACACGGAAAGTCTGACAAAATAAATGAAAAAAAACGACAAATCGGCGACAGTAGAGTCCTATAGACCGACACTATGCCTATGTCGCAAGGGATGGTGGACCGATCCGGAGATTATGCTGCCACCCATGTTGGGTAAAAACCACCGTAGCCACCTGCTCCAACCGCGTACACACCGCCTTGAACAGCGGTTGGTACTCCATTTGTTGTAGCGTAGACCACGTACGAAGTGAGTGCATACAATGGAAAATAACCTGCAAAGGAGAAGCATTTTTATCATTGAAAATCAAATCATTTCTACATAGCCAAAGCGACCATAGTAAGGCGTATGCTCCCACCCGTATTAGCGTTTTGAATCTATTTGGAAAAGATCACAACATAAAAATATGAACATATGACACACGTACATATAATGTAGAGATTACAAGGTAATTCATGAGAACATGTGACACACGACACATATAAACTAAAGATCACAAGTTTTTTGAAAGGAGCATATATATCTATCATTTAGTAATAACATCCGTCGGCATTTTGATGCATTATTCTCATATGTTGTTCTTCCTGATTCTTTGTCTTGCAGTAGAACATCCCCTCATCCCACGCTACACAGCAATTGATGATATTCGCGAGCATCATTTGAAGGCGCTTATGTTCTGTCCAAAAGTGAGCTAACTTTATTTCCTTCCCGTTCTCGCCGGACCATTTGTACAACATTGAATGAATTGTCAAAGTTGGACCGGCACGCACATAGTCATCCATGAGGACCATGGCATAGTAACCAGGCATGTGCATTGTTCTGTATTTCGGTTGTTGCCGGCAACGGAAACTGGTGCCAAATTTTTAGGGTTGCAACCGATCATGTTGATGAAGCAGATGTGCGATGTAGACCAAGAACGGCGGCGCATGAGGCAAACCGATCTTAGATAGGAAAATCAAATCACACTAATCAATCGACCGGTGAGCGAGAAAGACCCAATCCACGGACCGGGAAAACGACTCTCCAGGGCAGCCGATCAACACAATCGGCAGACAAACCGTAGGTATGGGTGACGCAGCTCCCGGTGATGATCATGGATATCGACCGCCCCGGGGGCGGGGTGGTGAGGAAGCAACCTCGACTAGGGTTGGGATCGAGACTAGGCTGATGCCATGTTAGAAGGGACAAAGAGGGATTTAGTGGAATCGTTTATTGTATTGCTTGAGTCTCCTGGGCATATATTTAGTGAGTACATGACTTTCTAGGAGTACAAGTCCTACACTATACTATACTTCCTAAGTAATCTCATGCAAAAAATGCTAGGCTTACAGATGGCTTCTATGGATTTTGCCTATGGATTCATTTCCCCATAAATCATCTCCCCTCTGATTTTCTGAGGTGGCCCGGCTCTATCTTTGATTTCCTATCACATCTTGACAGCTCATCCCGTAACTTTACTCCCTTGGAAATTGTTCGGAGGTGTAGCATTGTCCATAATGATGATACTCAACAGACAGCAGCATGATCCGTTGCCACTAAGTGTGTGAGTCGTCATCAAAGTTTAAACTAATTTGCCACAACTTCCCATATAGCCTATATAAAGGAAGCTCCGTCCTCTCGAGTACCCACGAGCTGCACACCAACTTTTTTTTTTGAATGCAGCTGCACAACAGTATTTGGCAAGACTACAGAAACACCGGAAGGCAGAGGAATTCAACCAATTGAAGGTAATTTCTCTTCAATAATTGCATCGCTACCGTCCATGGGCTTTCTTTCTTTCTTTCTCTATTTATTTTCTACTCTGCAGAAACTTTATTTATGAGAAGCATGCACGTACGCATATCCTCAACTAGCTGGGCAGTTGACTAATTTCTTGTTGTGTGTAACTTAATTTACTTAAAACATGTACTGGATGTGAGGTGCATATAGGTAGCCAGCTAGGAAGTGAAGCACTGGGCGTAACAATAAACATGACACGCTTTTCTTCTGGGGATAAATACAGGTGTTGATTGCCACATCCAGCTGGATCGCTTGTAACTCCCTGACCTGGATCTGGATGGCTGCCTTATATCTCCCTCGCTGGATCTGCATCGACTGCTCACTCCTCATCACGGATCTCTCCACTTGATTCAAGTTCAAGGTAACTCAGCTCCACCACACTTACTCTACCTATTACTGTTTTGTTTTGCCTTCGAAAGAGATGGTCTTGGTTGTGTCTTTCCGTTAGGCTTGTTGGCGTTTGTGCAAGATAATAATACATCGGTTTTATTTTGTGTGTGAAGCCACATTTTTTCCCTTCAGAATTGTAGTTATTCTCTAATGAATGAATCTGGTTATCCGCCTTATGTAGCATACAATTGTTGGAAATGTACAAAAGGTGCTCCGTCGTAATACATAGGACTCATTTTAACTGCATGTTTCGTTTCCGTACCAGCTAAACGAGCGAGCGAGCCCTGCAACTACTTTCCAGACAGCAAGAAAGAGCTGCTCGAGGGCAAGGGCCAACCAATCTCATCTCTCCGGTCGATTCAAGGTAAATTCGTGGATTCCAGCTCCACCACTCTACTCAAGAGATCATCTCCTCAATTTTGTGTGCATTGTCTTCTTGTGTGCAAGCCACATTTTCCCCTTTACAACTGATTTTGTTGATAGACTGCAGTGAGTGAATCTTATTTCACATGAATCAGATTTTAGCATGGGATTGTTGATGTGTGATAGGTACTAATGACGAGGACTAATTTTTATTTGCATGCTTGTTCCCAGTACCAGCTCAAGGGAGAAGGAACCCAGAACCAGGGGCAGCGTCGCAGCGGTTCTTGATGCTTTAGCAACCTATATCACCAACATGCTCGCGGACATTCAGATATGTCTCTCATCTAGGTACCTAACTGATTCCTGCTCCACCAGACCACCACACTACTTTACTTATATTCTTTACTCTCTAAAATTATTTGTCTCCTCAACTTTGTGTGCAAGCCACATTTCCCTTTAGAAGGAGTTGTTGATTGTCTCTAGTGACTAAAATCTAATTATCCTTCTTTTCCATGGCGGCGACGTGCATCAACCAATTTTAAGCTTGGAATTGTTGATGTGTGATAAAGGTAGTAATACAGATGACTTTTTGTTCAGTGCCAGCTCAAGCCACTGAAACCTGTAGCTACTTCCCAGAGAGCAAGGGAGATCTGTCCAGGTTTTTGCTCTGCAGCAAGGGCAAACACAAGATCCGTCTCTGATCTCTCCAGTAGATTCAAGGTACTTTGCTCATTCCAGCTACACCACGCCTTCAAGCTATGTTTCTTTCTTTGAAACTGTTGAACTTGTGCATTTCCGTTTCAATTGTTGGTGTTTGTGTTCAAGGTAAATGCTACATCGGTTTTATTTCTAGCCAAATTTGTGTGCACTGTCTTCTAGTTTGCCAGCTACATTCTTTCCTTGGGATTTGTTGCTTGTCTCGATTGACCAAATCTGATTATCCATCCTGTTAGCATGGGATTATTGGTGTGAAAAAGCGAGGTAGTATACAGAGGACTAAATTTTTATTTCAATGCTTGTTTTCAGTACCAGCTCAAACGTGAGTGAATCCTGCAACCAATGGCGGGGGTCCTGGATGCTTTGGCATCCTACATGACCAGCATGCTCTCCGAGATGGCCAAAGAGGAGGTCGCCATGCTAATCGGCGTGTCCGACGGGATCAAAGACCTGAGCATCAAGCTTGGGGACCTCAAGAATTTCCTTGCTGATGCTGATAGGAGGAACATCACCGATGAGAGTGTGCGTGGGTGGGTGGGGGAACTGAAGCGTGCCATGTACCTGGCCACTGACATCGTCGACCTATGTCAGCTCAAGGCCATGGAGCAAGGTCAAACCAAGGACAGGGGGTGCCTTAACCCTCTGCTCGTTTGCATGCGGAATCCCCTGCACGCCCATGACATCGGCACCCGCATCAAGATGCTCAACCAAAATTTGGATGATATTTGCAAGAGGGGCAGCAGTTTCAATTTCATCAAGCTAGAAGCCTACCAAGACCGAAAGATGACTGGATATCATGCAACTGGTCGCAAAACTGATTCACTGATGGAGCGGTCAGGTGCAGTTGGTGATAAGATTGAGGAGGACACGAGGGCACTTGTGGAGGTGCTTACAAGGGAAGCTGCTAGTGACAAGAGAGATCGCTTCATGGTGGTGGCCATTGTTGGTGCCGGTGGGATTGGGAAGACCACCCTCAGCAAGAAGGTCTTCAATGATGACAGTATCAAAGGAAAGTTCACTAAGAATATATGGCTTAGCATCACCCAAGATTTCAATGATATTGAGCTATTGAATAAGGCTATCATCGCTGTTGGTGGAGACCTACCTGGAGGTGGAGGAGCCCGAGACAGAGACCTACTTGTCGGTGCTCTCAATAACGCCATTAGGGACAAGAAGTTCTTTCTTGTACTAGATGACATGTGGGGTGTCGATGCATGGGACAAATTACTGATGGCTCCCTTTAGCTACGGCGGCCCCGGCAGCAGAGTCCTTATCACCACAAGACATGACACGGTTGCCCTATGCATGAAAGTTGTGCACTATCACCATGTTGACAAATTAGGTGCTAAAGATGCATGGTCATTGCTCAAGAAGCAGGTCAGCATACATACTTACTAGCAGTAACCTCTTACTACACTTAATATTTAATAATCTAGACTGGTTTACTTCCATGCAGATTAACTTGCTTAATATCCTAAATCCATTTCCATTCTTTGTCAACCACTCTTTGATAAATACTATAACATGTACTAGTGCTAATTTGTTGTGAATGGGCAGTGCACAAACTGATGCTTGTGAACAATGGGCTTGTTATGTTCAACACATTAAACTTTCGATGCTTCCTTCAATTTACTGTTAGATTTATTCACTCATATGTGTAACAGTCGACCATGCACATGTGATACATTATGTGAAGTTAGCAACTTATTTGAAAAACT
>NC_057804.1:3571473-3573626 GCF_018294505.1 Triticum aestivum
TTGGATTGGAAACGTTAAGCTTCAGATTGGTATAGCTATGGAGGTGATTTTCCGGCTGGACAAGGCAATGGAATCAAGGGCACTGACTGAGCAGGAATATGCCTTACGGAAGCTTCTCAAAAGGAAGCTACTGGGTCTGTGCTCACTGGAGCGCACCATCGCGCGGCAAAGGTCAAGAATCCTTGTCCTCCGCGAGGGAGATGCAAATACGAGTTTTTTTCACCAAAGCGCCTATCATAGACAGAGGAGGAATATGCTGACGGCGATTCGGCATGGGGACAGCGTGGCCACTGGGCAGGACGAGATTGCAAGCAAGGTAGACGATTATTTCTCATCTGTGTTTGGGGAGGCACCGGCACGTGAGCATGCTCTGGACCTGGCTAGCATTCACCTGCCATCAAGGAACCTGGCGCACCTAGAAGCCCCTTTCACCGAAGAGGAGGTGGAGAAGATCGTGAAGTCTATGCCGCTAGACAAAGCGCCGGGGCCGGATGGATTCACGGGCCGGTTTTATGCTGCGTGCTGGAACATTATCCGTCAGGATTTCATGCGAGCCTTTGAAGCTTTTTACCAGGCGGACATGCGAGGTTTGACAGTGCTCAACAAGGCAATTGTGACCCTGTTGCCGAAAAAGGAGGGAGCTGTGGATATTAAGGACTTTAGGCCAGTGAGTCTGGTGCATGGGGCGATCAAAATCTTCGACAAAGTCTTGGCTTCATGTCTCGCCGCCGAGCTTCCGTTCCTCGTGGGCAATCACCAAAGTGCTTTCGTCAAGGGACGATCAATTCACGACAACTTCATGTTGGTTCAATGCACTGCGTGACGTCTCCATGCCCTTCGGGAACCGGCAGTTAT
The DNA here is from genome assembly GCF_018294505.1 of Triticum aestivum. Lineage (NCBI taxonomy): Eukaryota > Viridiplantae > Streptophyta > Magnoliopsida > Poales > Poaceae > Triticum > Triticum aestivum. Next base: position 3,572,329 of record NC_057804.1, read on the forward strand.
GCTCAAACTGGATATCTCCAAAGCTTTCGATTCGGTGCAATGGCCAGTCTTGGTGGAAGTACTTACTGCCATGGGTTTTGGCGCTCGTTGGGTGGACTGGATATGTGGGCTGCTTGCGACTTCGTCCACTAGAATCATGGTAAATGGGACGCCGGGAAGACCAATTGCAAATCAGATCGGACTGAGGTAGGGCGACCCAATATCTCCTATGCTTTTTATCATGATCATGGAGCCGTTGCATCACATGTTCAAGCTTGTGGCTGCGAGGGGGATTCTAGCTCCCCTAGCGCGGTCAGGAATGAAGCATCGACTCTCAATGTTCGCCGATGACGTGGTTTCCTTCACCAAACCAAATGAGCTTGATTTGCACACCTGCGCGATGCTACTTCAAACTTTTGGAGAAGCCTCGGGGCTCAAGTTAAACCTTGCAAAATCTGCAGCATTCCCGATCAGATGCTCGACTGAAATGATGGAAATGGTGGAACAGACCTTTGGCTGCCCTAGTGGATCCTTCCCTTGCAAGTACTTGGGGCTGCCCCTCACCCTCAGGAAGCAGTCCGCAGTACAGCTGTCTTATCTTGTGGATCAACTAGCGGGTACGCTACCGAAGTGGAAGGCCTCTAAGATGCCCAAGAGTGGAAGATTACTGCTGATACAATCGGTCCTCTGCGCAATGCCGCTGCACGCAATGCTGGCTCTTGATTACCAAAGAAAACAATCGCTGCGTTGAACAAAATCTGCCGTGGCTTTCTATGGGCTGCAGATACATCTGTGCATGGCGGAAGCTGCGCTGTTGCGTGGGAAAAGGTTTGTTTGCCTAAGTGGGCAGGGGGACTTGGCATCCCCAATCTACAATGGCTGAATATTGCCTTGCAAGCACGATGGCCATGGCTGCAGCAATTCGACAAGGACCGGCCCTGGGCTGAATTCCAAATCCAAGTCCCAAACGTCGCACGTCAGATTGCTCTCTCGGCGATGAGGCCAACTGTGGGCAGTGGCCAGAGCATAAGGTTTTGGGAAGATCGATGGATTGATGGTCTCTGTGTTGCTGATATCGCCCCCAACATCTATGCCCGTGTGAGGCCCCGAACGAGGAAAACCTGCTCGGTTGCCACTGCATTGCATGACAATGCCTGGACGAGAGATGTGAACCCTGAGCTCAGCCCCGAGGCACTGCAGGAGTACTTCGCATTGTGGAATAGGGTTGCTGGCATAACGCTGGATGAAACGAGACAGGATGGTGTGGTCTGGTGCTGGGAGACAAACGGCATATACTCAACGCGATCAGCTTACGCGGC
>NC_057804.1:3573636-3575746 GCF_018294505.1 Triticum aestivum
GCCTTGCCTCCCATGCAAAGTCTTTGAAAAAGTTAACCATATGCAATGTCCAGCAGCTCCAGTATATAGAAAACTCTGCTTCTGTAGTCGATCTCAGCCTTGCTGGACTACCCGACCTGACTAGGATCTCCAATTTTCCCAAGCTGCGAAAACTTGAGATCTATTGCTGCCCGAAGCTCGAGTTGCTGCAGGAGATGGTTGCACTCCAGAAGCTAACAGTTCAGTACAGCGAGAAGCAGCTCCCATCGTACCTGCAAACTGTAAAGCCAAGCCATTTGCTGCTGGATTGCTGCTCGGTGATACTCCTTTCCATGGCTTTGGGAGAGTCTTGTTCCGAGTGGGACAAGTTCAGCCATATCCAGCAAGTTGAGGCTTATGCAGATGATGGAGGCATTGAAAAGAGATGGCACCTATTCTACACAAGGGAGCCCTACAACATGGGGACCAACATTGATCTGCAGGTAATATTTGTATATATTGGTAATTTGTTGCTCTTTTCCAATATGTGTAGTTACTAGTATATTTTTCTTAATCTCCTCTTGTTGATTCTGCCATAGTATACTAGTTTACCGGAAACGCTAGAGCCCACTGATTCGTTTTGCTTGTCAGGAGTGGTCAGACGATGTTAACTTTATCCAATCAGAGGGTGAAGATGGACTGCCTCGGTTAGCTGCCCTGATGAAATCTGCGGATGAAGATGAGGAGGATGCAGACAACACAGAAGAAATAGAGGAGGAAAGCATGGGCCAAGGAAGGGAGGAGTAGCAAATCAAGGAGGCAACATCATGTTAATTTCCTGCTGCTGTTATATGTACAATCCCACGTGCTACCTCTCACAGCCCGGGATCACATGGTCCAAAAGCATATTTTTATATTTCCGCATTTGATTTGGTGTAATGTAGAAAACTAAGTACAGCATTGGAATTGCTTGGTTTGTTTGTCAACATATGGCAGAATATACATGAGAGGCCTGCATGCAGCATGCTTAATATATATGATCTGTTAACGGCGCTAGTCAAGCACCTGGGTGGAGCGCAATGGTGGGTAACCGGAGTTTACGGACCGCAACAGGATCACGAGAAGATTGCTTTTATGCAAGAATTGGTCGACATTCGAGAGCTCATTGCCAGCCCCTGGGCGGTACTGGGTGATTTCAATCTATTGGTAAATCCGGAGGACAAAAGCAACTCTCTCATCAATAGGAGGATGATGGCGCGTTTTCGGGCAAAGCTCAATTTTCTCGAGCCGAAGGAAATCTACCTAAATGGCAGGAGATATACTTGGTCAAATGAAAGGGAATGTGCAACTTTGGAGCGGATCGATCGTGTGTTTGCCACTGTGGATTGGGTGGAGTGCTACCCGACTTGTGAGCTTACCGCACTAGGATCGGCCATGTCGGATCACTGCCCACTTCTTTTGGATCTAAATGCCGACTTGTGTATGGGACGGCGATTCAAGTTTGAATCTTTTTGGACCAAGTCAGAGGGTTTCATGCAAACGGTGCAGGAGGCGTGGAGCTCGACCTCAAGCGAGGGAAATCCATATGTGGTGCTTGATGCAAAACTAAGGGCAATGGCGAAACATCTAAAGAAGTGGAGTGATCATTGGATTGGAAACGTTAAGCTTCAGATTGGTATAGCTATGGAGGTGATTTTCCGGCTGGACAAGGCAATGGAATCAAGGGCACTGACTGAGCAGGAATATGCCTTACGGAAGCTTCTCAAAAGGAAGCTACTGGGTCTGTGCTCACTGGAGCGCACCATCGCGCGGCAAAGGTCAAGAATCCTTGTCCTCCGCGAGGGAGATGCAAATACGAGTTTTTTTCACCAAAGCGCCTATCATAGACAGAGGAGGAATATGCTGACGGCGATTCGGCATGGGGACAGCGTGGCCACTGGGCAGGACGAGATTGCAAGCAAGGTAGACGATTATTTCTCATCTGTGTTTGGGGAGGCACCGGCACGTGAGCATGCTCTGGACCTGGCTAGCATTCACCTGCCATCAAGGAACCTGGCGCACCTAGAAGCCCCTTTCACCGAAGAGGAGGTGGAGAAGATCGTGAAGTCTATGCCGCTAGACAAAGCGCCGGGGCCGGATGGATTCACGGGCC
>NC_057804.1:3575846-3590189 GCF_018294505.1 Triticum aestivum
GTTTTTCCTAACCTTTTGATTTATTACTTTACATTTTCTCCTCCTTTGAAACTCGGAAATCATTTAAATTGGGCATTCGACACATTATAACAGCTTTTCCATCATTCCGTTCTTCGAGAGTAGTCTCGACCGCCATGTGGAAGTCATAGAACAGCTTATCCACATAATTAATTCATGTTTGGCACCTTTACACAAACTTTTCATCAGTTTCCGATGCATTTTTATTCGCTAAACAGAAAACTTACTTAAATATCATCATCTAAACATTCCACTAGCATTTATTCCTTTCAAGCTTCGGAAGTTGTATGTTTGACCATATGGATCACGTATAACAACTTATAGCTAGTAATCATATAATTTCATCACCAAATTTGTTACCTTTTGATCCATCACTATAGATTTTAACTTTGTTCAAAACTGAAAACTTATTAATTAAGCGTCATCGATATATTCCGAAATCGTTTCCACCATTTCATGCTTCGAGGGTAGTCCATGCATCTATATGCACCTCAGATAGCAGCTTACCTATAGAAATCTGACAATTTGATACATTTTTTACCGCTTTGATCCATCATGGTAGATTTTCTATTTTTGCTAAACTGAAAACTTGTTTAAATAGCATTATCAACAAGTGATAGAAGTCTTGCTTCGTTTCTTGTTTCGAAGTTGTCTATGCCGCCGTTTGAAAATCCTAAAACAACTTATATATCTAGGAGTCACATACTTTTTAGTAGTTTTTCCTAACCTTTTGATTTATTACTTTACATTTTCTCCTCCTTTGAAACTCAGAAATCATTTAAATTGGACATTCGACACATTATAACATCTTCTCCATCATTCCGTTCTTCGAGAGTAGTCTTGAACGCCATGTGGAACTCAAAGAACAGCTTATCCACATAAATTATTCATGTTTAGCACCTTTACATAAACTTTTTATCAGTTACCGATGATTTTATTCGCTAAACAGAAAACTTACTTAAATAGCATCATTTAGACATTCCACTAGCATTTTCTTCCTTTGAAGCTTCGGAAGTTGTATGTTTGACCATATGGATCACGTATAACAACTTATAGCTAGTAATCATATAATTTCATCACCAAATTTGTTACCTTTTTATCCATCACTATAGATTTTCACTTTGTTCAAAACTGAAAACTTATTAATTAAGCGTCATCGACATATTCCGAAATCGTTTCCACCATTTCATGCTTCGAGGGTAGTCCATGCATCTATATGCACCTCAGATACCAGCTTACCTATAGAAATCTGACAATTTGATACATTTTTAACCGCTTTGATCCATCATGGTAGATTTTCTATTTTTGCTAAACTGAAAACTTGTTTAAATAGCATTATCAACAAGTGATAGAAGCCTTGCTTCGTTTCTTGTTTCGAAGTTGTCTATGCCGCCGTTTGAAAATCCTAAAACAACTTATATATCTAGGAGTCACATACTTTTTAGTAGTTTTTCCTAACCTTTTGATTTATTACTTTACATTTTCTCCTCCTTTGAAACTCGGAAATCATTTAAATTGGGCATTCGACACATTATAACAGCTTTTCCATCATTCCGTTCTTCGAGAGTAGTCTCGACCGCCATGTGGAAGTCATAGAACAGCTTATCCACATAATTAATTCATGTTTGGCACCTTTACACAAACTTTTCATCAGTTTCCGATGCATTTTTATTCGCTAAACAGAAAACTTACTTAAATATCATCATCTAAACATTCCACTAGCATTTATTCCTTTCAAGCTTCGGAAGTTGTATGTTTGACCATATGGATCACGTATAACAACTTATAGCTAGTAATCATATAATTTCATCACCAAATTTGTTACCTTTTGATCCATCACTATAGATTTTAACTTTGTTCAAAACTGAAAACTTATTAATTAAGCGTCATCGATATATTCCGAAATCGTTTCCACCATTTCATGCTTCGAGGGTAGTCCATGCATCTATATGCACCTCAGATAGCAGCTTACCTATAGAAATCTGACAATTTGATACATTTTTAACCGCTTTGATCCATCATGGTAGATTTTCTATTTTTGCTAAACTGAAAACTTGTTTAAATAGCATTATCAACAAGTGATAGAAGCCTTGCTTCGTTTCCTGTTTCGAAGTTGTCTATGCCGCCGTTTGAAAATCCTAAAACAACTTATATATTTAGGAGTCACATACTTTTTAGTAGTTTTTCCTAACCTTTTGATTTATTACTTTACATTTTCTCCTCCTTTGAAACTCGGAAATCATTTAAATTGGGCATTCGACACATTATAACAACTTTTCCATCATTCCGTTCTTCGAGAGTAGTCTCGACCGCCATGTGGAAGTCATAGAACAGCTTATCCACATAATTAATTCATGTTTGGCACCTTTACACAAACTTTTCATCAGTTTCCAATGCATTTTTATTCGCTAAACAGAAAACTTACTTAAATATCATCATCTAAACATTCCACTAGCATTTATTCCTTTCAAGCTTCGGAAGTTGTATGTTTGACCATATGGATCACGTATAACAACTTATAGCTAGTAATCATATAATTTTATCACCAAATTTGTTACCTTTTGATCCATCACTATAGATTTTCACTTTGTTCAAAACTGAAAACTTATTAATTAAGCATCATCGACATATTCCGAAATCGTTTCCACCATTTCATGCTTCGAGGGTAGTCCATGCATCTATATGCACCTCAGATAGCAGCTTACCTATAGAAATCTGACAATTTGATACATTTTTAACCGCTTTGATCCATCATGGTAGATTTTCTATTTTTGCTAAACTGAAAACTTGTTTAAATAGCATTATCAACAAGTGATAGAAGCCTTGCTTCGTTTCTTGTTTCGAAGTTGTCTATGCCGCCGTTTGAAAATCCTAAAACAACTTATATATCTAGGAGTCACATACTTTTTAGTAGTTTTTCCTAACCTTTTGATTTATTACTTTACATTTTCTCCTCCTTTGAAACTCGGAAATCATTTAAATTGGGCATTCGACACATTATAACAGCTTTTCCATCATTCCGTTCTTCGAGAGTAGTCTCGACCGCCATGTGGAAGTCATAGAACAGCTTATCCACATAATTAATTCATGTTTGGCACCTTTACACAAACTTTTCATCAGTTTCTGATGCATTTTTATTCGCTAAACAGAAAACTTACTTAAATATCATCATCTAAACATTCCACTAGCATTTATTCCTTTCAAGCTTCGGAAGTTGTATGTTTGACCATATGGATCACGTATAACAACTTATAGCTAGTAATCATATAATTTCATCACCAAATTTGTTACCTTTTGATCCATCACTATAGATTTTCACTTTGTTCAAAACTGAAAACTTATTAATTAAGCGTCATCGACATATTCCGAAATCGTTTCCACCATTTCATGCTTCGAGGGTAGTCCATGCATCTATATGCACCTCAGATAGCAGCTTACCTATAGAAATCTGACAATTTGATACATTTTTAACCGCTTTGATCCATCATGGTAGATTTTCTATTTTTGCTAAACTGAAAACTTGTTTAAATAGCATTATTAACAAGTGATAGAAGCCTTGCTTCGTTTCTTGTTTCGAAGTTGTCTATGCCGCCGTTTGAAAATCCTAAAACAACTTATATATCTAGGAGTCACATACTTTTTAGCAGTTTTTCCTAACCTTTTGATTTATTACTTTACATTTTCTCCTCCTTTGAAACTCGGAAATCATTTAAATTGGGCATTCGACACATTATAACAGCTTTTCCATCATTCCGTTCTTCGAGAGTAGTCTCGACCGCCATGTGGAAGTCATAGAACAGCTTATCCACATAATTAATTCATGTTTGGCACCTTTACACAAACTTTTCATCAGTTTCCGATGCATTTTTATTCGCTAAACAGAAAACTTACTTAAATATCATCATCTAAACATTCCACTAGCATTTATTCCTTTCAAGCTTCGGAAGTTGTATGTTTGACCATATGGATCACGTATAACAACTTATAGCTAGTAATCATATAATTTCATCACCAAATTTGTTACCTTTTGATCCATCACTATAGATTTTCACTTTGTTCAAAACTGAAAACTTATTAATTAAGCGTCATCGACATATTCCGAAATCGTTTCCACCATTTCATGCTTCGAGGGTAGTCCATGCATCTATATGCACCTCAGATAGCAGCTTACCTATAGAAATCTGACAATTTGATACATTTTTAACCGCTTTGATCCATCATGGTAGATTTTCTATTTTTGCTAAACTGAAAACTTGTTTAAATAGCATTATTAACAAGTGATAGAAGCCTTGCTTCGTTTCTTGTTTCGAAGTTGTCTATGCCGCCGTTTGAAAATCCTAAAACAACTTATATATCTAGGAGTCACATACTTTTTAGCAGTTTTTCCTAACCTTTTGATTTATTACTTTACATTTTCTCCTCCTTTGAAACTCGGAAATCATTTAAATTGGGCATTCGACACATTATAACAGCTTTTCCATCATTCCGTTCTTCGAGAGTAGTCTCGACCGCCATGTGGAAGTCATAGAACAGCTTATCCACATAATTAATTCATGTTTGGCACCTTTACACAAACTTTTCATCAGTTTCCGATGCATTTTTATTCGCTAAACAGAAAACTTACTTAAATATCATCATCTAAACATTCCACTAGCATTTATTCCTTTCAAGCTTCGGAAGTTGTATGTTTGACCATATGGATCACGTATAACAACTTATAGCTAGTAATCATATAATTTCATCACCAAATTTGTTACCTTTTGATCCATCACTATAGATTTTCACTTTGTTCAAAACTGAAAACTTATTAATTAAGCGTCATCGACATATTCCGAAATCGTTTCCACCATTTCATGCTTCGAGGGTAGTCCATGCATCTATATGCACCTCAGATAGCAGCTTACCTATAGAAATCTGACAATTTGATACATTTTTAACCGCTTTGATCCATCATGGTAGATTTTCTATTTTTGCTAAACTGAAAACTTGTTTAAATAGCATTATCAACATGTGATAGAAGCCTTGCTTCATTTCCTGTTTCGAAGTTGTCTATGCCGCCGTTTGAAAATCCTAAAACAACTTATATATCTAGGAGTCACATACTTTTTAGTAGTTTTTCCTAACCTTTTGATTTATTACTTTACATTTTCTCCTCCTTTGAAACTCAGAAATCATTTAAATTGGACATTCGACACATTATAACATCTTCTCCATCATTCCGTTCTTCGAGAGTAGTCTTGAACGCAATGTGGAACTCAAAGAACAGCTTATCCACATAAATTATTCATGTTTAGCACCTTTACATAAACTTTTTATCAGTTACCGATGATTTTATTCGCTAAACAGAAAACTTACTTAAATAGCATCATTTAGACATTCCACTAGCATTTTCTTCCTTTCAAGCTTCGGAAGTGGTAGGTTTGACCATATGGATCTCGTATAACAACTTATATCTAGTAATCATATAATTTCATCACCAAATTTGTTACCTTTTTATCCATCACTATAGATTTTCACTTTGTTCAAAACTGAAAACTTATTAATTAAGCGTCATCGACATATTCCGAAATCGTTTCCACCATTTCATGCTTCGAGGGTAGTCCATGCATCTATATGCACCTCAGATAGCAGCTTACCTATAGAAATCTGACAATTTGATACATTTTTAACCGCTTTGATCCATCATGGTAGATTTTCTATTTTTGCTAAACTGAAAACTTGTTTAAATAGCATTATCAACAAGTGATAGAAGCCTTGCTTCGTTTCTTGTTTCGAAGTTGTCTATGCCGCCGTTTGAAAATCCTAAAACAACTTATATATCTAGGAGTCACATATTTTTTAGTAGTTTTTCCTAACCTTTTGATTTATTACTTTACATTTTCTCCTCCTTTGAAACTCGGAAATCATTTAAATTGGGCATTCGACACATTATAACAGCTTTTCCATCATTCCGTTCTTCGAGAGTAGTCTCGACCGCCATGTGGAAGTCATAGAACAGCTTATCCACATAATTAATTCATGTTTGGCACCTTTACACAAACTTTTCATCAGTTTCCGATGCATTTTTATTCGCTAAACAGAAAACTTACTTAAATATCATCATCTAAACATTCCACTAGCATTTATTCCTTTCAAGCTTCGGAAGTTGTATGTTTGACCATATGGATCACGTATAACAACTTATAGCTAGTAATCATATAATTTCATCACCAAATTTGTTACCTTTTGATCCATCACTATAGATTTTCACTTTGTTCAAAACTGAAAACTTATTAATTAAGCGTCATCGACATATTCCGAAATCGTTTCCACCATTTCATGCTTCGAGGGTAGTCCATGCATCTATATGCACCTCAGATAGCAGCTTACCTATAGAAATCTGACAATTTGATACATTTTTAACCGCTTTGATCCATCATGGTAGATTTTCTATTTTTGCTAAACTGAAAACTTGTTTAAATAGCATTATTAACAAGTGATAGAAGCCTTGCTTCGTTTCTTGTTTCGAAGTTGTCTATGCCGCCGTTTGAAAATCCTAAAACAACTTATATATCTAGGAGTCACATACTTTTTAGCAGTTTTTCCTAACCTTTTGATTTATTACTTTACATTTTCTCCTCCTTTGAAACTCGGAAATCATTTAAATTGGGCATTCGACACATTATAACAGCTTTTCCATCATTCCGTTCTTCGAGAGTAGTCTCGACCGCCATGTGGAAGTCATAGAACAGCTTATCCACATAATTAATTCATGTTTGGCACCTTTACACAAACTTTTCATCAGTTTCCGATGCATTTTTATTCGCTAAACAGAAAACTTACTTAAATATCATCATCTAAACATTCCACTAGCATTTATTCCTTTCAAGCTTCGGAAGTTGTATGTTTGACCATATGGATCACGTATAACAACTTATAGCTAGTAATCATATAATTTCATCACCAAATTTGTTACCTTTTGATCCATCACTATAGATTTTCACTTTGTTCAAAACTGAAAACTTATTAATTAAGCGTCATCGACATATTCCGAAATCGTTTCCACCATTTCATGCTTCGAGGGTAGTCCATGCATCTATATGCACCTCAGATAGCAGCTTACCTATAGAAATCTGACAATTTGATACATTTTTAACCGCTTTGATCCATCATGGTAGATTTTCTATTTTTGCTAAACTGAAAACTTGTTTAAATAGCATTATCAACATGTGATAGAAGCCTTGCTTCGTTTCCTGTTTCGAAGTTGTCTATGCCGCCGTTTGAAAATCCTAAAACAACTTATATATCTAGGAGTCACATACTTTTTAGTAGTTTTTCCTAACCTTTTGATTTATTACTTTACATTTTCTCCTCCTTTGAAACTCAGAAATCATTTAAATTGGACATTCGACACATTATAACATCTTCTCCATCATTCCGTTCTTCGAGAGTAGTCTTGAACGCAATGTGGAACTCAAAGAACAGCTTATCCACATAAATTATTCATGTTTAGCACCTTTACATAAACTTTTTATCAGTTACCGATGATTTTATTCGCTAAACAGAAAACTTACTTAAATAGCATCATTTAGACATTCCACTAGCATTTTCTTCCTTTCAAGCTTCGGAAGTTGTAGGTTTGACCATATGGATCTCGTATAACAACTTATATCTAGTAATCATATAATTTCATCACCAAATTTGTTACCTTTTGATCCATCACTATAGATTTTCACTTTGTTCAAAACTGAAAACTTATTAATTAAGCGTCATCGACATATTCCGAAATCGTTTCCACCATTTCATGCTTCGAGGGTAGTCCATGCATCTATATGCACCTCAGATAGCAGCTTACCTATAGAAATCTGACAATTTGATACATTTTTAACCGCTTTGATCCATCATGGTAGATTTTCTATTTTTGCTAAACTGAAAACTTGTTTAAATAGCATTATCAACAAGTGATAGAAGCCTTGCTTCGTTTCTTGTTTCGAAGTTGTCTATGCCGCCGTTTGAAAATCCTAAAACAACTTATATATCTAGGAGTCACATACTTTTTAGTAGTTTTTCCTAACCTTTTGATTTATTACTTTACATTTTCTCCTCCTTTGAAACTCGGAAATCATTTAAATTGGGCATTCGACACATTATAACAGCTTTTCCATCATTCCGTTCTTCGAGAGTAGTCTCGACCGCCATGTGGAAGTCATAGAACAGCTTATCCACATAATTAATTCATGTTTGGCACCTTTACACAAACTTTTCATCAGTTTCTGATGCATTTTTATTCGCTAAACAGAAAACTTACTTAAATATCATCATCTAAACATTCCACTAGCATTTATTCCTTTCAAGCTTCGGAAGTTGTATGTTTGACCATATGGATCACGTATAACAACTTATAGCTAGTAATCATATAATTTCATCACCAAATTTGTTACCTTTTGATCCATCACTATAGATTTTCACTTTGTTCAAAACTGAAAACTTATTAATTAAGCGTCATCGACATATTCCGAAATCGTTTCCACCATTTCATGCTTCGAGGGTAGTCCATGCATCTATATGCACCTCAGATAGCAGCTTACCTATAGAAATCTGACAATTTGATACATTTTTAACCGCTTTGATCCATCATGGTAGATTTTCTATTTTTGCTAAACTGAAAACTTGTTTAAATAGCATTATTAACAAGTGATAGAAGCCTTGCTTCGTTTCTTGTTTCGAAGTTGTCTATGCCGCCGTTTGAAAATCCTAAAACAACTTATATATCTAGGAGTCACATACTTTTTAGCAGTTTTTCCTAACCTTTTGATTTATTACTTTACATTTTCTCCTCCTTTGAAACTCGGAAATCATTTAAATTGGGCATTCGACACATTATAACAGCTTTTCCATCATTCCGTTCTTCGAGAGTAGTCTCGACCGCCATGTGGAAGTCATAGAACAGCTTATCCACATAATTAATTCATGTTTGGCACCTTTACACAAACTTTTCATCAGTTTCCGATGCATTTTTATTCGCTAAACAGAAAACTTACTTAAATATCATCATCTAAACATTCCACTAGCATTTATTCCTTTCAAGCTTCGGAAGTTGTATGTTTGACCATATGGATCACGTATAACAACTTATAGCTAGTAATCATATAATTTCATCACCAAATTTGTTACCTTTTGATCCATCACTATAGATTTTAACTTTGTTCAAAACTGAAAACTTATTAATTAAGCGTCATCGATATATTCCGAAATCGTTTCCACCATTTCATGCTTCGAGGGTAGTCCATGCATCTATATGCACCTCAGATAGCAGCTTACCTATAGAAATCTGACAATTTGATACATTTTTAACCGCTTTGATCCATCATGGTAGATTTTCTATTTTTGCTAAACTGAAAACTTGTTTAAATAGCATTATCAACAAGTGATAGAAGCCTTGCTTCGTTTCCTGTTTCGAAGTTGTCTATGCCGCCGTTTGAAAATCCTAAAACAACTTATATATTTAGGAGTCACATACTTTTTAGTAGTTTTTCCTAACCTTTTGATTTATTACTTTACATTTTCTCCTCCTTTGAAACTCGGAAATCATTTAAATTGGGCATTCGACACATTATAACAACTTTTCCATCATTCCGTTCTTCGAGAGTAGTCTCGACCGCCATGTGGAAGTCATAGAACAGCTTATCCACATAATTAATTCATGTTTGGCACCTTTACACAAACTTTTCATCAGTTTCCAATGCATTTTTATTCGCTAAACAGAAAACTTACTTAAATATCATCATCTAAACATTCCACTAGCATTTATTCCTTTCAAGCTTCGGAAGTTGTATGTTTGACCATATGGATCACGTATAACAACTTATAGCTAGTAATCATATAATTTTATCACCAAATTTGTTACCTTTTGATCCATCACTATAGATTTTCACTTTGTTCAAAACTGAAAACTTATTAATTAAGCATCATCGACATATTCCGAAATCGTTTCCACCATTTCATGCTTCGAGGGTAGTCCATGCATCTATATGCACCTCAGATAGCAGCTTACCTATAGAAATCTGACAATTTGATACATTTTTAACCGCTTTGATCCATCATGGTAGATTTTCTATTTTTGCTAAACTGAAAACTTGTTTAAATAGCATTATCAACAAGTGATAGAAGCCTTGCTTCGTTTCTTGTTTCGAAGTTGTCTATGCCGCCGTTTGAAAATCCTAAAACAACTTATATATCTAGGAGTCACATACTTTTTAGTAGTTTTTCCTAACCTTTTGATTTATTACTTTACATTTTCTCCTCCTTTGAAACTCGGAAATCATTTAAATTGGGCATTCGACACATTATAACAGCTTTTCCATCATTCCGTTCTTCGAGAGTAGTCTCGACCGCCATGTGGAAGTCATAGAACAGCTTATCCACATAATTAATTCATGTTTGGCACCTTTACACAAACTTTTCATCAGTTTCCGATGCATTTTTATTCGCTAAACAGAAAACTTACTTAAATATCATCATCTAAACATTCCACTAGCATTTATTCCTTTCAAGCTTCGGAAGTTGTATGTTTGACCATATGGATCACGTATAACAACTTATAGCTAGTAATCATATAATTTCATCACCAAATTTGTTACCTTTTGATCCATCACTATAGATTTTCACTTTGTTCAAAACTGAAAACTTATTAATTAAGCGTCATCGACATATTCCGAAATCGTTTCCACCATTTCATGCTTCGAGGGTAGTCCATGCATCTATATGCACCTCAGATAGCAACTTACCTATAGAAATCTGACAATTTGATACATTTTTAACCGCTTTGATCCATCATGGTAGATTTTCTATTTTTGCTAAACTGAAAACTTGTTTAAATAGCATTATCAACAAGTGATAGAAGCCTTGCTTCGTTTCCTGTTTCGAAGTTGTCTATGCCGCCGTTTGAAAATCCTAAAACAACTTATATATCTAGGAGTCACATACTCTTTAGTAGTTTTTCCTAACCTTTTGATTTATTACTTTACATTTTCTCCTCCTTTGAAACTCAGAAATCATTTAAATTGGACATTCGACACATTATAACATCTTCTCCATCATTCCGTTCTTCGAGAGTAGTCTTGAACGCAATGTGGAACTCAAAGAACAGCTTATCCACATAAATTATTCATGTTTAGCACCTTTACATAAACTTTTTATCAGTTACCGATGATTTTATTCGCTAAACAGAAAACTTACTTAAATAGCATCATTTAGACATTCCACTAGCATTTTCTTCGTTTCAAGCTTCGGAAGTTGTATGTTTGACCATATGGATCACGTATAACAACTTATAGCTAGTAATCATATAATTTCATCACCAAATTTGTTACCTTTTGATCCATCACTATAGATTTTCACTTTGTTCAAAACTGAAAACTTATTAATTAAGCATCATCGACATATTCCGAAATCGTTTCCACCATTTCATGCTTCGAGGGTAGTCCATGCATCTATATGCACCTCAGATAGCAGCTTACCTATAGAAATCTGACAATTTGATACATTTTTAACCGCTTTGATCCATCATGGTAGATTTTCTATTTTTGCTAAACTGAAAACTTGTTTAAATAGCATTATCAACAAGTGATAGAAGCCTTGCTTCGTTTCTTGTTTCGAAGTTGTCTATGCCGCCGTTTGAAAATCCTAAAACAACTTATATATCTAGGAGTCACATACTTTTTAGTAGTTTTTCCTAACCTTTTGATTTATTACTTTACATTTTCTCCTCCTTTGAAACTCGGAAATCATTTAAATTGGGCATTCGACACATTATAACAGCTTTTCCATCATTCCGTTCTTCGAGAGTAGTCTCGACCGCCATGTGGAAGTCATAGAACAGCTTATCCACATAATTAATTCATGTTTGGCACCTTTACACAAACTTTTCATCAGTTTCCGATGCATTTTTATTCGCTAAACAGAAAACTTACTTAAATATCATCATCTAAACATTCCACTAGCATTTATTCCTTTCAAGCTTCGGAAGTTGTATGTTTGACCATATGGATCACGTATAACAACTTATAGCTAGTAATCATATAATTTCATCACCAAATTTGTTACCTTTTGATCCATCACTATAGATTTTCACTTTGTTCAAAACTGAAAACTTATTAATTAAGCGTCATCGACATATTCCGAAATCGTTTCCACCATTTCATGCTTCGAGGGTAGTCCATGCATCTATATGCACCTCAGATAGCAACTTACTTATAGAAATCTGACAATTTGATACATTTTTAACCGCTTTGATCCATCATGGTAGATTTTCTATTTTTGCTAAACTGAAAACTTGTTTAAATAGCATTATCAACAAGTGATAGAAGCCTTGCTTCGTTTCTTGTTTCGAAGTTGTCTATGCCGCCGTTTGAAAATCCTAAAACAACTTATATATCTAGGAGTCACATACTTTTTAGTGGTTTTTCCTAACCTTTTGATTTATTACTTTACATTTTCTCCTCCTTTGAAACTCGGAAATCATTTAAATTGGACATTCGACACATTATAACATCTTCTCCATCATTCCGTTCTTCGAGAGTAGTCTTAACCGCCATGTGGAACTCAAAGAACAGCTTATCCACATAAATTATTCATGTTTAGCACCTTTACATAAACTTTTTATCAGTTACCGATGATTTTATTCGCTAAACAGAAAACTTACTTAAATAGCATCATTTAGACATTCCACTAGCATTTTCTTCCTTTCAAGCTTCGGAAGTTGTAGGTTTGACCATATGGATCTCGTATAACAACTTATAGCTAGTAATCATATAATTTCATCACCAAATTTGTTACCTTTTGATCCATCACTATAGATTTTCACTTTGTTCAAAACTGAAAACTTATTAATAAAGCGACATCGACATATTCCGAAATCATTTCCACCATTTCATGCTTCGAGTGTAGTCCATGCATCTATATGCACCTCAGATAGCAGCTTACCTATAGAAATCTGACAATTTGATACATTTTTAACCGTTTTGATCCATCATGATAGATTTTCTATTTTTGCTAAACTGAAAACTTGTTTAAATAGCATTATCGACAAGTGATAGAAGCCTTGCTTCCTTTCTTGTTCCGAAGTTGTCTATGCCGCCATTCGAAAATCCTACAATAACTTATATATGTAGGAGCCAAATAACTTTTGGTAGTTTTTCATAATCTTTTGATTTAATACTTTACATTTTCTCCTCCTTTGAAACTCAGAAATCATTTAAATAGGACATTCGACACATTATAATAGCATTTCCATCATTCCATTCTTCGAGAGTAGTCTCGACCGCCTTGGGAATGTAATAGAACAACTTAACCACATAAATTATTCATGTTTAGCACATTTACATAAACTTTTGATCCGTTACCGACGATTTTTTATTCGCTAAACAGAAAACTTACTTAAATAGCACCATTTAGACATTCCACCAGCATTTCTTCCTTTCCAGCTTCATAAGTAGTATGTTCGACCATATGGATCTCATATAACAACTTATAAGTACTAATCATATAATTTCATCACCAAGTTTGTTCCCTTTTTATGCATCACTATAGATTTTCACTTCATTCAAAACTAAAAACTTATCAATTAAGCATCATCGACATACTCCAAAATCGTTTCCACCATTTCATGCTTGGAGGGTAGTCCATGCATCTATATGCACCTCAGATAGCAACTTACCTATAGAAATCTGATAATTTGATACATTTTTAACAGTTTTGATCCATCATGGTAGATTTTCTATTTTTGCCAAACTGAAATCTTGTTTAAATAGCATTACCGACAAGTGATAGAAGCCTTGCTTCGTTTTTGTTTCGAAGTTGTCTATGCCGCCATTCGAAAATCCTACAACAACTTATATATGTAGGAGTCACATAACTTTTAGTAGTTTTTAATAATCTTTTGATTTATTACTTTACATTTTCTCCTCCTTTGAAACTCGGAAATCATTTAAATTGGGCATTCGACACATTATAACAGCTTTTCCATCATTCCGTTCTTCGAGAGTAGTCTCGACCGCCATGTGGAAGTCATAGAACAGCTTATCCACATAATTAATTCATGTTTGGCACCTTTACACAAACTTTTCATCAGTTTCCGATGCATTTTTATTCGCTAAACAGAAAACTTACTTAAATATCATCATCTAAACATTCCACTAGCATTTATTCCTTTCAAGCTTCGAAAGTTGTATGTTTGACCATATGGATCACGTATAACAACTTATAGCTAGTAATCATATAATTTCATCACCAAATTTGTTACCTTTTGATCCATCACTGTAGATTTTCACTTTGTTCAAAACTGAA
>NC_057804.1:3590668-3601626 GCF_018294505.1 Triticum aestivum
ACTTATTAATTAAGCGTCATCGACATATTCCGAAATCGTTTCCACCATTTCATGCTTCGAGGGTAGTCCATGCATCTATATGCACCTCAGATAGCAGCTTACCTATAGAAATCTGAAAATTTTATACATTTTTAACCGCTTTGATCCATCATGGTAGATTTTCTATTTTTGCTAAACTGAAAACTTGTTTAAATAGCATTGTCAACAAGTGATAGAAGCCTTGCTTCGTTTCTTGTTTCGAAGTTGTCTATGCCGCCATTTGAAAATCCTAAAACAACTTATATATCTAGGAGTCACATACTTTTTAGTATTTTTTCCTAACCTTTTGATTTATTACTTTACATTTTCTCCTCCTTTGAAACTCAGAAATCATTTAAATTGGACATTCGACACATTATAACATCTTCTCCATCATTCCGTTCTTCGAGAGTAGTCTTGACCGCCATGTGGAACTCAAAGAACAGCTTATCCACATAAATTATTCATGTTTAGCACCTTTACATAAACTTTTTATCAGTTACCGATGATTTTATTCGCTAAACAGAAAACTTACTTAAATAGCATCATTTAGACATTCCACTAGCATTTTCTTCCTTTCAAGCTTCGGAAGTTGTAGGTTTGACCATATGGATCTCGTATAACAACTTATAGCTAGTAATCATATAATTTCATCACCAAATTTGTTACCTTTTGATCCATCACTATAGATTTTCACTTTGTTCAAAACTGAAAACTTATTAATAAAGCGACATCGACATATTCCGAAATCATTTCCACCATTTCATGCTTCGAGTGTAGTCCATGCATCTATATGCACCTCACATAGCAGCTTACCTATAGAAATCTGACAATTTGATACATTTTTAACCGTTTTGATCCATCATGATAGATTTTCTATTTTTGCTAAACTGAAAACTTGTTTAAATAGCATTATCGACAAGTGATAGAAGCCTTGCTTCCTTTCTTGTTCCGAAGTTGTCTATACCGCCATTCGAAAATCCTACAATAACTTATATATGTAGGAGCCAAATAACTTTTGGTAGTTTTTCATAATCTTTTGATTTAATACTTTACATTTTCTCCTCCTTTGAAACTCAGAAATCATTTAAATAGGACATTCGACACATTATAATAGCATTTCCATCATTCCATTCTTCGAGAGTAGTCTCGACCGCCTTGGGAATGTAATAGAACAACTTAACCACATAAATTATTCATGTTTAGCACATTTACATAAACTTTTGATCCGTTACCGACGATTTTTTATTCGCTAAACAGAAAACTTACTTAAATAGCACCATTTAGACATTCCACCAGCATTTCTTCCTTTCCAGCTTCATAAGTAGTATGTTCGACCATATGGATCTCGTATAACAACTTATAAGTACTAATCATATAATTTCATCACCAAGTTTGTTCCCTTTTTATGCATCACTATAGATTTTCACTTCATTCAAAACTAAAAACTTATCAATTTAGCATCATCGACATACTCCAAAATCGTTTCCACCATTTCATGCTTGGAGGGTAGTCCATGCATCTATATGCACCTCAGATAGCAACTTACCTATAGAAATCTGATAATTTGATACATTTTTAACAGTTTTGATCCATCATGGTAGATTTTCTATTTTTGCCAAACTTAAATCTTGTTTAAATAGCATTACCGACAAGTGATAGAAGCCTTGCTTCGTTTTTGTTTCGAAGTTGTCTATGCCGCCATTCGAAAATCCTACAACAACTTATATATGTAGGAGTCACATAACTTTTAGTAGTTTTTAATAATCTTTTGATTTATTACTTTACATTTTCTCCTCCTTTGAAACTCGGAAATCATTTAAATTGGGCATTCGACACATTATAACAGCTTTTCCATCATTCCGTTCTTCGAGAGTAGTCTCGACCGCCATGTGGAAGTCATAGAACAGCTTATCCACATAATTAATTCATGTTTGGCACCTTTACACAAACTTTTCATCAGTTTCCGATGCATTTTTATTCGCTAAACAGAAAACTTACTTAAATATCATCATCTAAACATTCCACTAGCATTTATTCCTTTCAAGCTTCGAAAGTTGTATGTTTGACCATATGGATCACGTATAACAACTTATAGCTAGTAATCATATAATTTCATCACCAAATTTGTTACCTTTTGATCCATCACTGTAGATTTTCACTTTGTTCAAAACTGAATACTTATTAATTAAGCGTCATCGACATATTCCGAAATCGTTTCCACCATTTCATGCTTCGAGGGTAGTCCATGCATCTATATGCACCTCAGATAGCAGCTTACCTATAGAAATCTGAAAATTTTATACATTTTTAACCGCTTTGATCCATCATGGTAGATTTTCTATTTTTGCTAAACTGAAAACTTGTTTAAATAGCATTGTCAACAAGTGATAGAAGCCTTGCTTCGTTTCTTGTTTCGAAGTTGTCTATGCCGCCATTTGAAAATCCTAAAACAACTTATATATCTAGGAGTCACATACTTTTTAGTATTTTTTCCTAACCTTTTGATTTATTACTTTACATTTTCTCCTCCTTTGAAACTCAGAAATCATTTAAATTGGACATTCGACACATTATAACATCTTCTCCATCATTCCGTTCTTCGAGAGTAGTCTTGACCGCCATGTGGAACTCAAAGAACAGCTTATCCACATAAATTATTCATGTTTAGCACCTTTACATAAACTTTTTATCAGTTACCGATGATTTTATTCGCTAAACAGAAAACTTACTTAAATAGCATCATTTAGACATTCCACTAGCATTTTCTTCCTTTCAAGCTTCGGAAGTTGTAGGTTTGACCATATGGATCTCGTATAACAACTTATAGCTAGTAATCATATAATTTCATCACCAAATTTGTTACCTTTTGATCCATCACTATAGATTTTCACTTTGTTCAAAACTGAAAACTTATTAATTAAGCGACATCGACATATTCCGAAATCATTTCCACCATTTCATGCTTCGAGTGTAGTCCATGCATCTATATGCACCTCACATAGCAGCTTACCTATAGAAATCTGACAATTTGATACATTTTTAACCGTTTTGATCCATCATGATAGATTTTCTATTTTTGCTAAACTGAAAACTTGTTTAAATAGCATTATCGACAAGTGATAGAAGCCTTGCTTCCTTTCTTGTTCCGAAGTTGTCTATGCCGCCATTCGAAAATCCTACAATAACTTATATATGTAGGAGCCAAATAACTTTTGGTAGTTTTTCATAATCTTTTGATTTAATACTTTACATTTTCTCCTCCTTTGAAACTCAGAAATCATTTAAATAGGACATTCGACACATTATAATAGCATTTCCATCATTCCATTCTTCGAGAGTAGTCTCGACCGCCTTGTGAATGTAATAGAACAACTTAACCAGATAAATTATACATGTTTAGCACATTTACATAATCTTTTGATCCGTTACCGACGATTTTTTATTCGCTAAACAGAAAACTTACTTAAATAGCACCATTTAGACATTCAACCAGCATTTCTTCCTTTCCAGCTTCATAAGTAGTATGTTCGACCATATGGATCTCGTATAACAACTTATAAGTACTAATCATATAATTTCATCACCAAGTTTGTTCCCTTTTTATCCATCACTATAGATTTTCACTTCGTTCAAAACTGAAAACTTATTAATTAAGCGTCATCGACATACTCCAAAATCGTTTCCACCATTTCATGCTTGGAGGGTAGTCCATGCATCTATATGCACCTCAGATAGCAACTTACCTATAGAAATCTGATAATTTGATACATTTTTAACAGTTTTGATCCATCATGGTAGATTTTCTATTTTTGCCAAACTGAAATCTTGTTTAAATAGCATTACCGACAAGTGATAGAAGCCTTGCTTCGTTTTTGTTTCGAAGTTGTCTATGCCGCCATTCGAAAATCCTACAACAACTTATATATGTAGGAGTCACATAACTTTTAGTAGCTTTTAATAACCTTTTGATTTATTACTTTACATTTTCTCCTCCTTTGAAACTCGGAAATCATTTAAATTGGGTATTCGACACATTATAACAGCTTTTCCATCATTCCGTTCTTCGAGAGTAGTCTCGACCGCCATGTGGAAGTCATAGAACAGCTTATCCACATAATTAATTCATGTTTGGCACCTTTACACAAACTTTTCATCAGTTTTCGATGCATTTTTATTCGCTAAACAGAAAACTTACTTAAATATCATGATCTAAACATTCCACTAGCATTTATTCCTTTCAAGCTTCGGAAGTTGTATGTTTGACCATATGGATCACGTATAACAACTTATAGCTAGTAATCATATAATTTCATCACCAAATTTGTTACCTTTTTATCCATCACTGTAGATTTTCACTTTGTTCAAAACTGAAAACTTATTAATTAAGCGTCATCGACATATTCCGAAATCGTTTCCACCATTTCATGCTTCGAGGGTAGTCCATGCATCTATATGCACCTCAGATAGCAGCTTACCTATAGAAATCTGACAATTTGATACATTTTTAACCGCTTTGATCCATCATGGTAGATTTTCTATTTTTGCTAAACTGAAAACTTGTTTAAATAGCATTGTCAACAAGTGATAGAAGCCTTGCTTCGTCTCTTGTTTCGAAGTTGTCTATGCCGCCGTTTGAAAATCCTAAAACAACTTATATATCTAGGAGTCACATACTTTTTAGTAGTTTTTCCTAACCTTTTGATTTATTACTTTACATTTTCTCCTCCTTTGAAACTCAGAAATCATTTAAATTGGACATTCGACACATTATAACATCTTCTCCATCATTCCGTTCTTCGAGAGTAGTCTTGACCGCCATGTGGAACTCAAAGAACAGCTTATCCACATAAATTATTCATGTTTAGCACCTTTACATAAACTTTTTATCAGTTACCGATGATTTTATTCGCTAAACAGAAAACTTACTTAAATAGCATCATTTAGACATTCCACTAGCATTTTCTTCCTTTCAAGCTTCGGAAGTTGTAGGTTTGACCATATGGATCTTGTATAACAACTTATATCTAGTAATCATATAATTTCATCACCAAATTTGGTACCTTTTGATCCATCACTATAGATTTTCACTTTGTTCAAAACTGAAAACTTATTAATTAAGCGTCATCGACATATTCCGAAATCATTTCCACCATTTCATGCTTCGAGTGTAGTCCATGCATCTATATGCACCTCAGATAGCAGCTTACCTATAGAAATCTGACAATTTGATACATTTTTAACCGTTTTGATCCATCATGGTAGATTTTCTATTTTTGCTAAACTGATAACTTTTTTAAATAGCATTATCGACAAGTGATAGAAGCCTTGCTTCCTTTCTTGTTCCGAAGTTGTCTATGCCGCCATTCCAAAAATCCTACAATAACTTATATATGTAGGAGTCACATAACTTTTGGTAGTTTTTCATAATCTTTTGATTTAATACTTTATATTTTCTCCTCCTTTGAAACTCAGAAATCATTTAAATAGGACATTCGACACATTATAATAGCATTTCCATCATTCCATTCTTCGAGAGTAGTCTCGACCGCCTTGTGAATGTAATAGAACAACTTAACCACATAAATTATTCATGTTTAGCACATTTACATAAACTTTTGATCCGTTACCGACGATTTTTTATTCGCTAAACAGAAAATTTACTTAAATAGCATCATTTAGACATTCCACCAGCATTTCTTCCTTTCCAGCTTCATAAGTAGTATGTTCGACCATATGGATCTCGTATAACAACTTATAAGTACTAATCATATAATTTCATCACCAAGTTTGTTCCCTTTTTATCCATCACTATAGATTTTCACTTCGTTCAAAACTGAAAACTTATTAATTAAGCGTCATCGACATACTCCAAAATCGTTTCCACCATTTCATGCTTGGAGGGTAGTCCATGCACCTATATGCACCTCAGATAGCAACTTACCTATAGAAATCTGATAATTTGATACATTTTTAACCGTTTTGATCCACCATGGTAGATTTTCTATTTTTGCCAAACTGAAATCTTGTTTAAATAGCATTACCGACAAGTGATAGAAGCCTTGCTTCGTTATTGTTTCGAAGTTGTCTATGCCGCCCTTCGAAAATCCTACAACAACTTATATATGTAGGAGTCACATAACTTTTAGTAGTTTTTAATAACCTTTTGATTTATTACTTTATATTTTCTCCTCCTTTGAAACTCGGAAATCATTTAAATTGGGCATTCGACAGATTATAACAGCTTTTCCATCATTCCGTTCTTCGAGAGTAGTCTCGACCGCCATGTGGAAGTCATAGAACAGCTTATCCACATAATTAATTCATGTTTGGCACCTTTACACAAACTTTCATCAGTTTCCGATACCATTTTTATTCGCTAAACAGAAAACTTACTTAAATAGCATAATTTAGACATTCCACTAGCATTTTCTTCCTTTCAAGCTTTGGAAGTTGTATGTTTGCCATATGGATCTCGCATAACAACTTATAGCTAGTAATCATATAATTTCATCACCAAATTTGTTACCTTTTGATCCATCACTATAGATTTTCACTTTTTTCAAAACTGAAAACTTATTAATTAAGCGTCATCGACATATTCCGAAATTGTTTCCAGCATTTCATTCTTCGAGGGTAGTCCATGCATCTATATGCACCTCAGATAGCAGCTTACCTATAGAAATCTGATAATTTGGTAGATTTTTAACCGTTTTCATCCACCATGCTAGATTTTCTATTTTTGCAAAACTGAAAACTTGTTTAAATAGCTTTATCAACAAGTTATAGGAGCCTTTCTTCGTTGCTTGTTTTGAAGTTGTCTATGCCGCCATTTGAAAATCCTAAAACAACTTATATATGTAGGAGTCACATACTTTTTAGTAGTTTTTCATAACCTTTTGATTTATTACTTTACATTTTCTCCTCCTTTGAAACTCAGAAATCATTGCAATTGGACATTCGACACATTATAACATCTTTTCCATCAATCCGTTCTTTGAGAGTAGTCTTGACTGCAATGTGGAAGTCAAAGAACAGCTTATCCACATAAATTATTCATGTTTAGCACCATTACATAAACTTTTCATCAGTTACCGATGATTTTATTCGCTAAACTAAAAACTTACTTAAATATCATCTTCTAAACATTCCACTAGCATTTATTCCTTTCAAGCTTCGGAAGTTGTATGTTTGACCATATGGATCTCGTATAACAATATATAGCTAGTAGTCATATAATTTCATCACCAAATTTGTTACCTTTTGATCCATCACTATAGATTTTCACTTTGTTCAAAACTGAAAACTTATTAATTAAGCGTCATCGACATATTCCGAAATCATTTCCACCATTTCATGCTTCGAGGGTAGTCCATGCATCTATATGCACCTTAGATAGCAGCTTACCTATAGAAATCTGATAATTTGATACATTTTTAACCGTTTTGATCCATCATGGTAGATTTTCTATTTTTGCTAAGCTGAAAACTTGTTTAAATAGCGTTATCGACATGTGATAGAAGCCTTGCTTCGTTTCTTGTTTCGAAGTTGTCTATGCCGCCATTCCAAAATCCTACAATAACTTATATAGGTAGGAGTCACATAACTTTTAGTAGTTTTTCATAATCATTTGATTTATTACTTTACATTTTCTCCTCCTTTGAAACTCAGAAATCATTTAAGTAGGACATTCGACACATTATAACAGCCTTTCCATCATTCCATTCTTCGAGAGTAGTCTCGACCGCCATGCAAATGTAATAAAACAACTTATCCACATAAATTATTCATCTTTTGCACATTTACATAAACTTTTGATCCGTTACCGATGATTTTTTATTCGCTAAACAGAAAACTTACTTAAATAGCATCATTTAGACATTTCACCGGCATTTCTTCCTTTCAAGCTTCAGAAGTAGTATGTTCGACCATATGGATCTCGTATAACAACTTATAAGTAGTAATCATATAATTTCATCACCAAGTTTGTTCCCTTTTTATCCATCACTATAGATTTTCACTTCGTTCAAAACTGAAAACTTATTAATTAAGCGTCATCGACATATTCCGAAATCGTTTCCACCATTTCATGCTTCGAGGGTATTCCATGCATTTATATGCACCTCAAATAGCAACTTACCTATAGAAATCTGATAATTTGATACATTTTTGACCGTTTTGATCCATCAGGGTAGATTGTCTATTTTTGCTAAACTGAAAACTTGTTTAAATAGCATTATCGACAAGTGATAGAAGCCTTGCTACATTTCTTGATTCGAAGTTGTCTATGCCGCCATTCGAAAATCCTACAACAATTTATATATGTAGGAGTCATATAACTTTTAGTAGTTTTTCATAATCTTTTGATTTATTACTTTAAATTTTCTCCTCCTTTGAAACTCAGAAATCATTTAATTAGGACATTAGACACATTATAACAGCCTTTCCCTCATTCCATTCTTCGATAGTAGTCTCGACTGCCATGTGAAGGTAATAGAACAGCTTATCCACATAAATTATTCATGTTTAGCACATTTACATAAACTTTTTATTCGTTACCTACAATTTTTTATTCACTAAACAGAAAACTTACTTAAATAGCATCATTTAGACATTCCACCAGCATTTCTTCCGTTCAAGCTTCAGAAGTAGTATGTTCCACCATATGGATCTCGTATAACAACTTATAACTAGTAATCATATAATTTCATCTCAAAGTTTGTTCCCTTTTTATCCGTCACTATAGATTTTCACTTCGTTCAAAACTGAAAACTTATTAATTACGCGTCATCAACATATTTCGAAATCATACCCACCATTTCATGCTTCAAGGGTAGTCCATGCATCTATATGCACCTCAGATAGTAGCTTACCTATGGAAATCTAAAAATTTGGTACATTTTAACCTTTTTATCCACCACGTGGAAGTCATAGAACAGCTTATCCACATAAATTATTCATGTTTAGCACTTTTACATAAACTTTTGATCAGTTACCGATGATTTTTTTATTCACTAAACAGAAAACTTACTTAAATAGCACCATTTAGACATTCCACCAGCATTTCTTCCTTTCAAGCTTTGGAAGTTGTATGTTACACCATATGGACCTCGTATAACAACGTATAGCAAGTAATTATATAATTTCATCACCAATTTTGTTCCCTTTTGATCCATCACTATAGATTTTCACTTCGTTCAAAACTGAAAAAATATTAATTAAGCCTCATCGACATATTCCGAAATCGTTTCCACCGTTTCATGCTTCGAGGGTAGTCCATGCATCTATATGCGCCACAGAATGCAGCTTACCTATAGAAATCTGATAATTTTGTACAATTTTAACTGTTTTGATCCATCATGGTAGATTTTCAATTTTTGCGAAACTAAAAACTTGTTTAAATAGTATTATCGACAAGTGATATAAGCCTTGCTTCGTTTCTTGTTTCGAAATTGTCTATGCCGCATTTGAAAATCCTGAAACAACTTATATATGTAGGAGTCACATACTTTTTAGTAGTTTTTCATAACCTTTTGATTTATTACTTTACAGTTTCTCCTCCTTTGAAACTCAAAAATCATTTAGATTGGACATTCGACACATTATATCAGCTTTTCTATCATTCCATTCTTCGAGAGTAGTCTTGATCGCCATGTGGAAGTCATAAAACAACTTATCCACATAAATTATTCATGTTTAGCACCTTCATATTAACTTTTGATCAGTTACCGATGATTTTCTATTCATTAAATAGAAAACTTACTTAAATAGCGTCATTTTGACATTCCACAAGCATTTCTTCCTTTCAAGCATTGGAAGTTGTATGTTCGACCATATAGATCTCGTATAGCAACTTATAACTAGTAATCATATAATTTCATCAGCAATTTTGTTCCTTTTCTATCCATCAATATAGAATTTCACTTTGTTCAAAACTGAAAACTTATTAATTAAGCGTCATCGACACATTCCGAAATCGTTTCCACCATTTCATGCTTTGAGGGTAGTCCATGCATCTATATGCACCTCAGATAGCAACTTACCTATAGCAATCTGATAATTTGGTACAGTTTTAACCGTTTTGATCCATCATGGTAGATTTTCTATTTTTTGCAAAACTGAAAACTTGTTTAAATTGCATTCTCGACAAGTGATAGAAGCCCTGCACTGTTTCTTGTTTCGAAGTTGTCTATGCCGCTATTTGAAAATCCTACAACAACTTATATCATATACTTTTTAGTAGTTTTTCATAACCTTTTGATTTATTACTTTACATTTTCTCCTCCTTTGAAACTCAGAAATCATTTAAATTGGACATTGGACACATTATAAGAGCTTTTCCATCATTCCATCCTTCGAGAGTAGTCTCGACCGCCATGTGGAAGTCATAGAACAGCTTATCCACATAAATTATTCATGTTTAGCACTTTCACATAAACTTTTGATCAGTTACCGATGATTTTTTATTCACTAAACAGAAAACTTACTTAAATATCACCATTTAGACATTCCACCAACATTTCTTCCTTTCAAGCTTCGGAAGTTGTATGTTCGACCATATGGATCTCCTATAACAACGTATAGCAAGTAATCATATAATTTCATCACCAATTGTGTTCCCTTTTGAACCATCACTATAGATTTTCACTTCGTTCAAAACTGAAAAAATATTAATTAAGCCTCATCGACATATTCCGAAATCGTTTGCATCGTTTCATGATTCGAGGGTAGTCCATGCATCTATATGCACCTCAGATAGCAGCTTACCTATAGAAATCTGATAATTTTGTATAGTTTTAACCGTTTTGATCCATCATGGTAGATTTTCTATTTTTTGCGAAACTGAAAACTTGTTTACATAGCATTACCGATAAGTGATAGAAGCCTTGCTTCGATTCTTATTTCGAAGTTGTCTATGCCGCCATTTGGAAATCATACAA
>NC_057804.1:3602213-3614171 GCF_018294505.1 Triticum aestivum
ATTTTTAGTAGTTTTCCATAACCTTCTGATTTATTACTTTGCAATTTCTCCTCCTTTGAAACTCAGAAATCATTTAAATAGGACATTCGATACATTATACCAGTTTTCCATCATTCCATTCTTCGAGAGTCGTCTCGACCACCATGTGGAAGTCATGGAACAACTTATCCACATAAATTATTCATGTTTAGCACCTTTACATAAACTTTTGGTCCGTTACCGATGGTTTTTTATTCGCTAAATAAAAAACTTATTTAAATAGCATCATTTAGACATTCCACCAGCATTTCTTCCTTTCAAGCATCGGAAGTTGTATGTTTGACTATAAGGAGCTCATATAACAACTTATATCTAGTAATCATATAATTTCATCACCCATTTTGTTCTCTTTTGATCCATCACTATAGATTTTCACTTCGTTCAAAACTGAAAACTTATTAATTAATTTTCATTGACTTATTCCGAAATTGTTTCCACCATTTCATGCTTCGAGGGTAGTCCATGAATCTATATGCACCTTAGATAGCAGCTTACCGATAGAAATCTGACAATTTGATACATTTTTAACCATTTTGATCCATCATGGTAGATTTTCTATTTTTGGGAAACTGAAAACTTGTTTAAATAGTATTATCGACAAGTGATAGAAGCCCTGCTTCGTTTCTTGTTTCGAAGTTGTGTATGCCGCTATTTGAAAATCCTACAACAACTTATATATGTAGGAATCATATACTTTTTAGTGGTTTTTCATAACCTTTTGATTTATTACTTTATATTTTCTCCCCCTTTGAAACTTAGAAATCATTTACATTGGATATCCGACACATTATAACAGCTTTTACATCATTCCATCTTTCGAGAGTAGTCTCGACCGCCATGTGGAAGTCATAGAACAGTTTATGCACATAAATTATTCATGTTTAGCACTTTTACATAAACTTTTGATCAGTTACCGATGATTTTTTATTCACTAAACAGAAAACTTACTCAAATAGCACCATTTAGACATTCCACCAGCATTTCTTCCTTTCAAGCTTCGGAAGTGATATGTTCGACCATATGGAACTCGTATCACAACGTATAGGAAGCAATTTTGTTCCCTTTGGATCCATCACTATAGATTTTCACTTCGTTCAAAACTGAAAAAAAATTAATTAAGCCTCATCGACATATTCCGAAATCGTTTCCACTGTTTCATGATTCGAGGGTAGTCCATGCATCTATATGCACCTCAGATAGCAGCTTACCTATAGAAATCTGATAATTTTGTACATTTTTAATCCTTTTGATCCATCATGGTATATTTTCTATTTTTGCGAAACTGAAAACTTGTTTAAATAGTATTATCGACAAGTGATAGAAGCCTTGCTTCGTTTCTTGTTTCGAAGTTGTCTATGCCGCCATTTGAAAATTCTAAAACAACTTATATATGTAGGCATGACAGTTGACATTTTATAACAGCTTTTCCATCATTCCGTTCTTCGAGAGAAAATCGACCGCCATGTGGAAGTCATAGAACAGCTTATCCACATAAATTATTCATGTTTAGCACCTTTACATAAACTTTTCATCCGTTGTCGATAATTTTTTATTCACTAAACAGAAAACTTACTTAAATAGCACCATTTAGACATTCCACCAGCATTTCTTCCTTTCAAGCTTCGGAAGTTGTATATATGTAGGCGTCATATACTTTTTAGTAGTTTTTCATAACCTTTTGATTTATTACTTTACATTTATTCACACACTCTTTTTTCTTGAGAATGATTCACATTCTCATTTTTTGTGAGAAAATATTTCACTCTTCATCAAAATATGCTTCGAGTGTATCTCTTCTACCCGGCCCGAAAGTCTGAGACGCAGCCACGAAGCCCCTCAAAAAAAGCATGCGTTACCACAACTCACTCTCACACCAAACTTCCGTTTTCACAACTTCCGTTACATGTGCTAAAAAAGCATGCGTTACTCCTCAAAAAAGAAAGAGAAAAACACTTGCGTTGGCAAAATAGATCAGGCCGCCGCCCGTCGCTGTCTTGGATCTCCACCCACAGCCTCCTTCTCGCCGTCTTGGATCACCAGTCCACCCACCGCCTCCTTCTCGTCCAGCCACCGCCTCCTTCTCGTCCAGCCCGGCGCACGCCAGCGCCGCGCCCATGGATCCTCCGTCCAATGAGGCTGCCGAACAGCCGTCCTCTTCCCTCCCCAACGATCTGATCGAGGACATCCTCGCGAGGATGCCGGCCAAATCGGTGATGCGCTCCTCCCAGGGCTTCGTTGACCGCCACCTCCGTCTCGCCAACCGCTGCCACTCCCCCAGGCTCTTCATCCTCCCGGAGTTCAACTCGAGCGACACCACCGTGCACGCCTGGTCGCCCGGCCGCCCCCTCGCGCCCGTCCTCCGCGACGACCGCCTCCGCCGCGTCAGAGCCGTCACCGGCCAGTGCCGCGGCCTCGTCGTCCTGGAGGCAGACAGGCCCACCACCATCATCCGCAACCTCGACGACCCCAACGACCGTGTGTACTTCTACAAGGTGAACCACTACGTGTGGAACCCCTCCACCGGCCAGATCATGGCGCTCCCCAAGGGCAACGACTCGTTCGGTTGCTGGCCGCACCACCATGACAACTTGGGGATTGGCTACGACACGCGCATCCGCAAGCACAAGGTGGTGTGTCTTTACTGCCGCGGCGACCTCCCCCCGGCATGCGAGGTGTATGTGCTCAACTCCACTGGACAATGGCGGCCCCTAGCTGGTGCAGCCGATAGGGCGCTGCTGCCGGGCTTTGCAACGCATTTCTCCACCAGAGCATATTTGCGCAGGGCCACCTGCACTGGGTCGCGGAGCCGGACAAGAAGTTCAACTTCGGGAGGATCATCATGTCCTTCTCCATCAGCGACGAGGAGTTTGGGATCGTACCACCACCGCCCATGAAAATGTACACCTACGAGATAGTGGAGCTCAACGGGCATCTCTGTGTCTTTAATAATTCCGGTGAGTTCGAGCGCTCATTTGATATCTGGGTGCTATGTGACCACCAGGCGGGCGCTTGGGATCTCTATTGCCGCATTGACCTGGACACGCCACCGCTGTCAGACACTCAGTTGATGCGATCCTGTTCTATCATCCCAATTGGCTGTGTTGATGATGGCAGCCGCCTGCTGCTGAGACCGGATCCTCATTGGAACAACACAAACAATTGGAAATCCCACCAGCTTTTCATGTACAGACCTGCGGACGGAGATGTTGAGGACCTCCTCACAGGCGGCGGTATAATTACTCACCACACCGTTGCCCGAAGAGTTGTGGCACCATATGAGGAAAGCCTTGAGTCCACCGGACCGTGATACTAAATCACAATCATGAGTAAGTTTTATTTTAGTACAAAACTAATGACGTCAATTTGATGTGGTCACATTGTTGCTACGTATTTGATATGGCCATAGTTTGCACTATCTTGGTGTTGCTCGTGTACCTTAACTATCAAGTCGGTTTTGCAGTAATGCAAGGTCTGCTATTCAATAATTTAATCCCAGTTTGTTTAGGTTTGCTGCGACTAACAGCTCATACCAATGTATATATATGAATCAAACTGGAATGTTATTCTGTTGTATATATATGAACGTACAAAATTGGTGTGAAGCTCATACCAATGTATTGATCCTTAGGTGTCTGCTCTTCGCTGTGAAACCATGTCTTAAATTTGGTAGCTTGCTCATTGGTTCATCCTTGGTTGGCAGTGTGTTCATGAAATCTCAGTTTCTCTTATGAATGAGAAAGGCGTGGCTGCTCCTGGGTGTCTCAGCTTCTTATGAATAGGAAGTATTTTTTATGTGAATGTCTGACTAGTTTGGTTGTTCAGTGGGTGAAGCCAATAAGTTTTAAAAAGACAGCTTCTCCAATCGATTTTTTTTCTTTTTGAGAAATGGCAATCGACATATATGTGTTGGTTGTTACCTTGTTGTGGCTTCTCAGAATGTCATAAAAAATAACTATGTTTTCTGTGTTATCTTTCCTACGTTTTATATCCACATGCTGCTGTTTTGGCGCAGTGTATGTTGCACTCAGTATTTGTTCAAAAATTTCTTGGTTTCATAGAATGCTTGTTTTTACAATGTATATACCTCAGCCTGATATATACCAGTAGTTCACATTTCATGGCAGTACTATTCATATCTTGAACTTGACGGTGGCAGATACGATGACCATATGGCGCAAGCAGGAGCTAGTTACAATTGACGGTGGTTGGGGATGGACAAGCGAGCACTCGATATGGATTGGACAATGGCAGGGCTACTGATTCCATTGGCCGTCAATGATGCTGCTCAGATCTTACTCGATACTGGAAGGACGGTGGGTACTTTGACCTAAGAAACCAGATATTGGAGACCATCCTTTTGACTAACAGTTGGTAACTCAGCAACTTATGAGTTTTCTTCAGGGTTTACTACACAACTAATTTTTTCTAATGTATGCAAATGAGGATATATTGTTGTGGTGTCCCCACAGAATGTCGCACTACTGAATCAGTATTTCGTAGTGTCTTCCATCAGTCAAATCAAGTTTTCTGGAGTGTTTGTTCCCGCAAATCCAGTCCAAGTGTGATGCCCAGGAAAATTTATCCTATTGCATCTGAAACCTGAAAGTATGTCACGTGGCCATAGTTTGCGTTATCTCTTGTCACGCTCTAGTTGTTGATTCAAATACCATTCACACAAGACTTGTTATGTTTAATCTTTTCATTACGTCTGCTGCAGCCGCAATTCACTGTACATCTTGCTCATAACATGCAGTCAGGGTTCATTAAAGGGAATGCTATTGTGGAAAACGTTGCCTTGGCCCCATAGCTTGCTCATAACCTGATTGCTTTTTTCCGTGTTTTTGCAGGGACCTGATTGCGTTTTTATTTTTTCATAATCGAGTTTAAACAAGTCGAATGGGGCACTTTTCATACATGGTAGTTTTTAGTCAGAGATTAGTGAAAAAATGGTAGTTTTTCGCATAATTTTGTAAAGTGGTAGTTTGTAGGCATGGTTTCACGAATTGTGGTAGTTTTTTGTTAAATTTATCTTGGGATGTTTCACGCCAATGTCACATGAACCAAGTTGGAGCATTTATTGTTCTTAATCCTAACATAGCGCCATCCACGTACAAACTCTGATCAACGGATGCAAAAAAGAGGCAGAGGCACGGCACCTTCCTGTTAACAGCCTAATTGTCTAGTCTGTCATTAAGATGGTACCCATGTTCATGTGCCAATATATTAGTCCTGTACAGGATGCAAAGATGCATGAACTTGCTTGATAGCGAGTACCCATATTAAAACTTTATAAATCAACTCACCTCACCGAAACCTTTCCAGACCATCTGAACTAGAGAGCCGAACTAAAAATCCATGGGCATGTATATGTCGTATTCCTGCGACATGGCAATCCATCTCTAGTTTGGCTTTCCACCTTTTTGTTTCTAATTGAAGGATCAACATCTCTCGTCCAGTTGCCGTTTGAACATATCAGTTGTCCGTGTTGAGTTCGAGTATTAGAAGCTATGAATGGGAAATGTCGGAAATGCGAGTTTTGTTCTAGCCGATAATCCTGCGTGGTAGACAAGCTATCATTGTTGGAAATACTATGCAAAACTGACAAGTAAGGATTACTCCTCACTAGATCGAGTGGCACAATGCAAGGCTCTCGATAGGGAGAGTCAATTACAGCATAATTAGTGAAAAATGTATAAAACCAAACTTTGCAACTGTAATTAAATTCAAGCATGTCTATTTCTTGTGTATAGCTTAGTCGTAGATGCCCGACAACGGCCCTGGCGCCACTCCGCTCGAACAGCGAGAGGCAGACCCGGCGATGGTGATGCAGGTTCTTGCTCTGCAGAGCAGCATCAGCATTGGCTCGACTTAATTAGCTCCTGCCCGGTACGGGCCCTGGTGGCTTGGGCTCAGATTTTCCTCCCAAAGCCCGGCCCGAAAGCCCAAGCAGCGAAACATGACATAAATCATTATTTTATTGGAAATATAGGTATAATATATATTTTAAATATCCTGAAATCATTATTTTAATATAAAGGGCAACATTCATGCGTTTTAGGATGGGCTGGGCTTGGGCATGGGATTTTGAGGTCATGTTGCAAAGCTCGGCTCAAACCCAGCCCCGCCCTGAGGATATCCATCTTTAGTGAACAACAGTTTTTTTGCAGCCACAACAAAGGTGGAAATTGGAAATGGGGAGAGTGCATCTTTCTGGAAATAATCGTCGATGTTTGATGAACTGTTGAAAAATTGTGTGGCGGCACTCTATGCTCACACCAAGAGAAAATACATGTTAATTTAGGTTTCCCTATAAAAAAAACCTCTAGATCTGCCATATCCGGCATGATCTTATCTATCAAATATGTTGGCGCCTAGCCCTAGCTTGCTCATAGTGCCCGAGCCCAGCTCCGTTTGCACATCTCTGTCTCCGCCTGCTATGCTCGAGCGACAGAAGGAAGAAGAAAGAACAGGGACATGGTGATGTTTTCTGGCGCACATACGCCCGCCGCGGCAACGGCAATCTTTTTCCCGATCACAAACTCGAAACCACACACCCAACATCCAGGGGAGGGAGGGGTCTTTTATGCGTGCCCGCACCAATGCCCCACACCTCACTCCCGACGCGCCCACTCGCCCACTGCCCACGTCCCGCACTCTACGTTCGCACCCCCGACGCACACGCAAACGCTCGGGCGCGACCGGGTCCATTGCCCGACGCGGTCATACACCCCCACAGTTCGCCAACTAGCACACGCACGCGCGCCCACGTTTGCTGACACACACACCCACACACACCGGGACACTATCTGGACACGCCCCAGATAATGGCCAGACACTAGTCAGACTATGTCAATACAGTAGTCGCACTATGCCCAGACACAGACACGGACGCACGGCCACGGACCCGGCGCGGCCCCGACCAGCGTAGACACGCCCAGCGCGCGCACACACGAACTGGACATGCCCACCATGGATTATTTCCCAACAGTCACCCCCTTAAGTCACCACATCGCCACATGGCCTGCCGACAGGAGCCCTGCCATGTCATCGTCGTCTCGGCGCCATGTACGCCTCCGCTGCACCTCAGGCACAAGCCACCTCTCGCAGTAGCAGCCCGCAGTCCTGCGCGTCGCTGTGTCGCGTCTCCATACCACGCGCCATGGTGCCTCCACGGTCGTCGCGCCGAGCCGTCGCGGCCTCTGCGCCACCATGCAGGCCATCTGGGACCTCCTCGCACTCCTCGATTGCCGTGCTCGTCGCGCGCACGACATCACACTGCTCCGTCGCGGACTTGCCGCGTGCCGCATCCGAGGCATCCATGTCCGGCCCGCCCAAGCACGAACTCGACTTCACACAGTCAACTTACAGGGGAGGGAGGCGTCTTTTATGCGTAGGAGCACCGACGCCCCACGCCGCGCTCCTGACGCACCCACTGGCCCACTGCCCACGCCCCGCACTCCATGTTCGCGCCCCCGACGCGACCAAGACCAGTGCCTGATGCGGTCACACACCCCCGCAGTTCGACAACTAACACACTCACGCGCAAACAGGCTTGCTGACACACACACACCCGGACACTATCTGCACACGTCCTAGATAAAATGACGAGATGCTAACTATGCCCATGCAGTAGTCGGACTATGCCCAAGCACATACACACACGCATGCACGGCCACGGACACGGCGCAGCCCCAACCAGCGCCGACACCCCAGCAGGCGCACACACATGCCCGCCATGGTTTATTTCCCAACAGTCACCCGCTAAGCCACGGTGTCGCCACATGGCCTGCCGACAGGAGTCCTGCCACGTTGTGTGTCGTGTCGGCGCCGTGTACGCCTCCACTGCGCTCAGGCACGAGCCACCACTCGCTGCCGCAGCAGCGGCCCGCAGTCCCGTGCGCCGCCACGTCGCGTCTCCGTGCCATGTGCCACTGTGCCTCCAAGGTCATCGCGGAGCCATCTTATAAAATTGCCTTTTGTAAAAAAAAAGCAGTGTTTTCTCTATATTCTGTAGAGAACGTGCGTCTCTCTCCCAGACCGTGCATTCCACATCAGAGAGTGGAGAAAACTCCTCACGGAATCTCTCTCCCAGATCGTGCGTCTGTCCCAGCGCCGACGGCCCGCCGCCACCGTCCCTCCCGCGGCCGGCACCGCGCTCCTCCTGCTGTCCGACGCGTCTATCCCTCCGGCAGCCGCGCCTCTCCCTCCGGGGACTGCGCCTCTCCCTGCCCCAGCGTCCTTTGCCCTTACCCTAACCCTAGCTCCTGGAGGGTCGAGGCAAAAAACGGCGGCGCTAGAAGAAACGGTGTGTGCCCCTGGTTTCTATTACTCCTCTCCTACCTCCTGCTTTCCCAATTTTGATTTGGTTTTAACAGTCTTGATTGACAATTCTCTTCCGATCTTGGCTTTCAGGAACCCTAGACTGAAGTATGAGCCGCCGCCGTTTCTCGCCGGCGCCGGCACCCCCGCTAGAAGACGAGGACCTTCTCCAGGAGATCCCCATGCGCCTTCCTCCTCAGCCATCCTCCCTCCCTCGTGCGTCTGCCGTATGCAAGCGCTGGCGCAGCATCCTCTCTGACCCCCAATTCGTCCAACGCTTCCGCAAACACCACGGGAAACCCCCGCTAATCGGCTTCTTCAACCAAAGTTATACCGTAGTCTGCGACTTCAATCCCATCCTGGAAGCGCCTGACCGCGTCCATGCCAATCGTCTCTCGGTGCCAAAGAGACAAAGCTCCATGGGGAAGTGGCGTTTCATGGGCTGCCGCAACGGCCTTGCCGTCCTGGTCAACGGGGGTCGGCGTGAGGCCGTCGTGTGGGATCCTCTCACCGGCCAGCAACATCGTGTGCCTTTTCCACCGGGGCTTCACGACGTTACAACGAGTAGTTTCTATGCCTGGCATGCCGCGGTGCTTTGTGCTAATGCCGAAGATGGGCACGTGCACGGAGATTGCATCAGGGGGCCGTTCAAATTGGTCTTGATCTGCAACAGATACGAGCAGGCATTTGCTTCTCTCTATGACTCCACATCTCGTGCTTGGGGAGATATTTCCTCAATGGCGATAGAAAATAAAATTCATTGGACAAGGTACAGCATCCTTGTCGGAAATGTGCTTTGCTGGGCGATTTGTGGAGGTGATGCCCTTGTGTTTGATACTTAAATACAGAGTCTTGCTGTGATTGAGAAGCTGGCAGACAAGAACGCTATCAGTGGCTGGTCTTTTCAGCTCTTACGGATGGAGGATGGTGGACTAGGCCTCGCTGCTTTGTCGGGACTGACTGTCCAATTATGGGAAAGGAAACTTAACTGTGACGGTGTTGTCGGATGGGTGTTGCTGCAGAAAACCATTCCTTTGGAGGGGTTGCTTCCAAGCACAAAGCCTTTGGTATTTATCGTGGGGTATGATGAGGACACAAATGCGATTGTTCTGTCTACGGGGATTGGCAACTTCATGATCCAACTTGACTCAATGCAGATCAAACATATCATTAAAAGAAATGACATGTGTATTGACATGTTTTATCCCTACCATAATTTCTACACTGCAGGTAATCCCTCCATATCTACATTGCACAACCAAAAAAATCCATTAGTTTGTTTTGCGGCGATTCATTACAGTTCCTTTTGGTATGTGATTGCTGCAACATTGTTAATATGATTAAGGATCGATCAGGATACATTGAGCTGTTTGTTTCTTTGTTGTGCCTGTGATGTATCGTGATGTAAATTATTATTACTGGGCTACATGAAAGATGGATTTCGGATATCTATTGCTTTGATGCCCTGCCACTTCTAAATGCTAACTATGACTCTGTCCATTTAATGATCTTTCCATCAGGAGGTTTATAAAAATTGGAAACTGGCTATAACTACACTAAGAAAAATATGAGGAAACAATCTCCTATGTAAAATAGTTAACCCACTGGCACATTTGAAAGCTTAAAAGATCATTATGTTGTTCTATCCAATAAATGTATGTGCAAGATAATCTTTGTCTTCATCAATTCATAACAGCACATACTTAATTTGTTAGTGGAAAGTATTACCGGTTCATATAATTTGAATGGTACTATGTGATGCTAAACGTGCATATTTCATTTTTGCACACTGGTCATAAATGATACTGGCTTTCTTGACAATGGAATTCTAGATAAATGCATTTTTCTTGAGCATCTGAACCGTTTTATCATTCTTGTTTTGCACTTGGCAATAGATGTGGAGTCATTTTCCCTCTTCTTACATAAATATATAGCGGTTTGCACATATTGCTTTCCCATTGATTCAACTTCTTTCTGAATTTTCATCATTTTTTTGTTGCTTCTTTTGGTTTTAGGCAGGGGAGTTGGGTGGAAATGGGTGGAACTGGAACTTTGAACACTTGTGATATAGTAATGTGCTATCTTGGTTTGAATGAGTGAGGTAAATTTTTGTGCATGTTATTTGTATGTCTTTAAGGCAGCATATCTTTTTGTCTTGGATACTTAGTTTAGAAGATGATGCATGATTTATTGTTGTAGGTTGTAATGCGTTAATGTGAATAAATTCTAAACTGTCTAGTTCCCACATTTCTAAATAATATGTTGTTGATCTAGATCAATCTAAGAAGTCTAGTCTTAACCTCTCTTTGACGCATTCAGTCACTGATCTTTTATGACCTACTGCGATCATATGTACTCATGTAGCAAAAAACATGAGGACATTGCTGTCAACCATTACAGAATATTGTTCTTCTATTGTTGTTCTCTGTTTGTATTATTGTTCTTTTAATAGTATAATTTTGATTAGCACAATGATTCAGCTTTAGATTCTTTTAAATTATATAATTTGCACAATTGAAAAGTTAAAATATACCGTTGAAATCATGCAGAAATTTGAGTTCTTCTGGGAAGTAGTAGTGCCAATTGGGTTACTCACATGACACTGATTGTTCTGCAGGTACCTCGAGTTATACATGGGTTGCTGAAATGAAGAAAAATGTCTAGTTGGTTTAGTCTGCTCCATATGCTGAAGCATGTGATGTGGTTGACGCTGAGATTGCACCTCTGTAGTATGTAGGTTGTTCTGCTTTTATGTACGGTTGTCCAGGAAGTGGAATTTGTTGGATTTAATTGTCTCAGCTTGTGTTCGTTATTAATGACTTGTAGAGTTGCTTGGGTTAATAGTCTTTGTGAAGTCAGTGTCTATCTACAATTTATCTTCTGAGTCTTCCTAGTGATTTAACAGTGATAATGGAGCTCACATCACTTCATCACCATATGCAGCAGGGATAGATAATGCGTGTATGTTATAAGGTATAGTATACATAGATTAATATTTATGGCTGCTGCCTAGTTCTAGGAAGGTTACACTCCTACAATCAGTGTCCGCCATGCTCGGCTTGGACACGCATTCTTGGCTCTATAGTGGCCTGAACCTGTCATCCTCATCGTTCTACAGTTTGCCGCTGCCACCCTCCTAGCTCCACTTGCCTGCTTAGAAGAAACTTAAGACAGGTTTATTAGGGAAAGTGTGACCATCAATGTTCAGTAGCTATATGATCCTTTAGCGCCTCTGCATGTTTATCTGCAAAGTTTCGCTCAAGTTGATGCTACTCTATGTTTGTTGCATGGGTTTATGTAACTGTGGAATTATAGAAACACATGAGACATCAACCACATTTTTATTCTGCATGCAGCCGAAGCATTTCTCCTTTTATGGGGTCTGCTACCCATGATTTTCCCTTTCTTTTAGATGTTTGATATGATCCGGTTTTTATTTTATCACCTGATACAAGGAAATTTGGTATGCCTGCTCAAGCTCTGAAAACTCATACGTAAGTATGCACATGGATAATTTGTATGGTCACCGAATCTGCCTTCTCACACACCTCTGGTAGTAAAGTTATTTACTGGGAACTAAGACGAGAAAGAGAACTCTTC
>NC_057804.1:3614419-3620561 GCF_018294505.1 Triticum aestivum
CGGCGGCGCCCGCGCGCCCAAGATTTGGGCCCTTTCGGGCTCCTTCTGGGCTCGAGAGGCCGACGGCTCGGTGCGCAGTGACGCTCCTCCCTGGTGTTGGTGGCGAGGAGGTGGTGGTCTGCGGGCGGTGGCGGCTTCGTCGGCCAGCGAGCGGCAGCGCGACGACAGGGGCTGTCCGGACCCTTTGGGTCCGGCCGGGGCACGGCGCCTGGCAGGCCCCTTGTTCGTGCGTCAGGTCGGCTCCGCGGCAGTGGTGGATGTTCCCTCACGTCGGCTGTGTTGCGGATGCCCCTGTGCCCACTATCTCTTCTTCCATCCTCCGGGTCTCGTGTTGGTGGCCTCAGGGAGACGGCGGAGTTGGTTCGGTGACCGTGGTGGCACATGTTGGCGGGCGGCATTTTGGGCGGTGCACTTTGGATCGTCTGGGGTGATGGTGGGGGTTTGGGTCGAGAGAAATCTCTAGCGACTCGTCCGGCCCTGACGCGGCGACGCCTGCGGGTGCCGCCGAACCTTCCTGAAGGGCGTCGGGTACTCCCTCCCCCACTCCCCCCTCGCGTACCGGGGGAAACCCTAGGACTAGTCCGGGCAACAGCGGCGTCGTCGTCGCCTCCTTCTTGAAGGTATTGCTTGGTACGCGGCGCTTCGGAGTGATGGGTGCGTGGAGGTTCTTCTTTGGTGGATGCAGCGGTTGCCGGCCATCTTCGTTTCGTTGATCTGTCGTTGTTGTCATTTATTTCTCTTTCTTTTTCTCTCTCTTTTCTTTGGACTTGTTTGTGCTGCGGCCCCAACGAGCTGGTTGTATCGGATGTTGCTTTATCTATAAAGCGGGGGAAACCCTTTATTGTAAAAGTTATTTACCGAAATATACCTTCCAGGTTTGTATTATGGATAAAATTGAGTTGCTTCCGATAGTGAAGTTCATAAATATAACTGATCATTAAGTTTTGCTTTTTGAAATTCTAGCAGGACTGTCAGTCATGTCTCAGGATTTGACAGAACTGTTCCTGACCGATAGATTGTACTGCAGCTTTGTTATGGAGTATGATATGACATTCATATAATACTGAATACAGCTAAAATAGTAGCTTGTTTTTTTTGTCATTTACGGGTGTGTTTGGTTTGTGTCATTAGGCGGAATGTAGCTGGTCCATTCCGTCCCTAAGGCACATTCTCGTGTTTGGTCCATACGAGGAGTCGGAACCCATTCGTTCCCGGAATGGCATATTCGCTCCATATGCCAAACCTGGTCATACCTTTAAATCGGCCAGACCATGCACAAGGCCTCGCTCTCGCCCTCCCTGACTCACACTCACCCACAAACTCAGCGCATGAACCCCCTCGTCTCTTTCTCCTCTCGATGTGCAACGCCGTAGGCCACCCACCCAGCTCTTCCTCTCCGGCGCTGGCTCTCCCTTCCTCTCTGATGGCGTGCGCTAGTGCGACGATGGACTAGCAGACGACAGCAGGCATACGGAGGTGGGTAGCGTAAAAGACGGTGTAAAGGGGCAGACTGTGGCTGCCGGCGGCATGTGGTTCTTCTACCTCAGGGCCCTGCGTTCTCTAGGATGGAGCCGGATTGATCTACTCACACCAAGGTTTAAACTCTGATTTTCTGAACTGCTTTGCACGCAGGATGCGTGTGTGGTAATGCCAACTCCGAACTCTGAATTGTTGGTGCATGCGGGAGTATGAACTATGAAGTGTCCATGGTAGTGGCAATTATTTACAGATGCGACAATTGATTTTGTGACATTATGGTGTGATCCCCCCAACATTCTCTACCTAAAGCAAAAACCAAGGGTTAACTAATTCTTGATATATATATATATATATATCCTCACTGAAAAAAATTAAATTGAAAAATTGAAGGGAACCTGTAAAGTGGAAGAGGGCCGTCGGTGAGCCATGTGAAAAGTGGAAGGCAATGAGGGTATATATGCCAACTAGTTGGCACCCAACGCCGGAAGGGTGTAACATAGAGCCTGTTGGAGTTGTGTCGAATATAGTGTACAAGGTAGGTTATAGTTGGACTTGTAGTTGTATCGTGTTTACATAGGATGTGGAGTCGTGTCCTAGTAGGACACTTGTATCCTAGGCCTCTCATATATAGCGAGGGTAGACACACGATGTAACCTATGCCAGCATAATAGCACATGCGCGCAAGGGGGAGCCGGCGGCTTGTGCCGGCGCCCGGGTGGCCGGTGTGCGGTATTGTGACGGTGTCACGGGGAGGAGCGCCCGTAGTCAGGTCCCGGG
Organism: Triticum aestivum; assembly: GCF_018294505.1. Taxonomy (NCBI): domain Eukaryota; kingdom Viridiplantae; phylum Streptophyta; class Magnoliopsida; order Poales; family Poaceae; genus Triticum; species Triticum aestivum. Next base: position 3,616,676 of record NC_057804.1, read on the forward strand.
GATGTAGCCATATCGGTGAACCTCGTTAACAAATCTCGGTGTCGTGCTCGTGTGATGATTGCTTGGTCCTCGAATGATCAACGGTATACCTCGGATTTATTCTAACAAGTGGTATCATGAGCAAGGTTCGATTCGAAGAGGCTGTGAGAGTTGATCTAGAGGAAGGTTTGATGTGTTGGTGGTATCGTCTGCACAGGAAGTTGCCGTAGTGCAATTGGTGCGCGTGGTTGAGATCGACTGGGAATACGTCGGACGTTCGCAATCTTGACGGGTTGTGGAGATCGGATCGTGACGCAGCTAGCGTGTGCGGCTCGATCGCATCGCAAGGCGTTGCGGTGCGGAGGTGCGTGTGGCACAAGGCGACGCTCGGACGCAGCGCAGAAGCCAGGCGGCTGAAGCAGAGGCGGCGTCGCACGTGCGGGGTGGCCCAGCGGGGCTAGCTGGTGCGTTGTGCATGTGGCGGGGCTAGGCATGCTACACGGCAGGGCTCCGCTGCAGGTCCGATCGACGCAGGGATTTGTTTTGAAAAGAAAAGGAGGACTGAGTCCTCATGGACGAGGCAAGGCTGCATATCTAATTCGAGCTGAGAAAATTCATCATTGGTTCGATGCATCCATCGGGAAGGCAAGGGCTGGGCTAAAGCAATTAGTTTAGCATTGGAGTTGAGCCAAGGGAGCCACACCACGTGAAGGCCAAGAGTGTTTTTTGGTTGGAATTGCTATTAGTACACGGAGACTGTTCGTGTACTTGGGCATCACGTTGATAGCTCGGATATTTTTCACGGGTTAGTCGTACAAAGAACTATGGCGCCATCGGGTACCAGGTTTGAGGTGGAGAAGTTTGCGGAACTGAAAACCTTGGGTTATGACAGACACGGATGAAAGATTTGTTGGCACAACAGAGATGCTTGAAGGCGTTGCAAGAAGCCAAGCCTGTTAAGATGGAAATATTATGTGATGGATGGAAATTTGTGAAAGATGATTTGGGAGCCTTGAGCGTGTCATTGCAGTCGGACAAGTTCGGCTGGGTTGGACTAGATGGTCTGACAGGATCGACACAAGTCGGTTGGTACAGAAGACGGTGCGGGATCGGCGACGACGACATAGGAGTGTGGTGCTGATAGTGACCGACTTCTGGGCGTGGAAACACGTGGTGCAGGCCGAGGGCTTGTGTGACTTCGACAAGACTATGGCACGTGGTTTATTCAAGACGGTGCACATGGGAGCTTGGAGTCGACGGGGCGCGGGGTGGCACGTACAACCACCATGGAGTCATGTTGAAGGTGGAGCTGAAGTCTGGAGGACTTCACTTGGTGCTGATTGAGGGGCTACGGCGTAAGTCGACGGAGTCGAAGCCTATTCAGCGGAAAAAAAGCGAGGGACACGTAGTTTGGACTGGAGCCCAGTGGTCTGATGAAAGCGTGAAACTCGTCATTGGTCGGTGATGATCGGTGGTACTCTGCAGTGGGGGTTGAGTGGTGTGGTTTCGCGACCCTTGAGACTCGACCAGGACAGCGGAGGCTCGACGCAGTAATAGCAGCGAGGCGTGCGGTATGCACGGGACATGGAGACGGGCCAGGGCTCTAGTGGTCATACATGTGGTGAGACAACTGCGAATTTGACCCGGGATGACTACAAGCAATGGTGAAATTCTTTCAAGTTTCAGACAGGCGGTCAAGAAAGGAGCGGTGATATTGAGTTCAGGTAACTCTTATGTGTGACACCCAATATGTGAGTTGTTCACTTTCACGCAGGTCAGTGATCAGTGTGTGATGGCATTGGATGGATACTCTGAAAGTTGGGAGCACAAATTGAGTAACAAGGGACTTAATTTTGCTCGAGTGTTGACTGTGGTCAAGAAAAGAAGGGACTACAAGTTGCAGATGGAGTCGCATGGAGTCTTTGGAGTAGCAGCGGCACTCGTGGAATAAGCTCAAGTCCAATGTACATGGAAGTTTGACGCATGGACAAATCCAGGGTGGTGGAGTATATTCGCCAAGGTGGAGTTTGTTGGAGTTGTGTCGAATATAGTGTACAAGGTAGGTTACAGTTGGACTTGTAGTTGTATCATGTTTACATAGGATGTGGAGTCGTGTCCTAGTAGGACACTTGTATCCTAGGCCTCTCATATATAGCGAGGGTAGACACACGATGTAACCTATGCCAGCATAATAGCACATGCGCGCAAGGGGGAGTCGGCGGCTTGTGCCGGCGCCCGGGTGGCCGGTGTGCGGTATTGTGACGGTGTCACGGGGAGGAGCGCCCGTAGTCAGGCCCCGGGGATGTAGGCATATCGGTGAACCTCGTTAACAAATCTCGGTGTCGTGCTCGTGTGATGATTGCTTGGTCCTCGGATGATCAACGGTATGCCTCGGATTTATTCTAACAGAGCCTCGCACCCGAATTTATATATAAAATAACAGCCATACAACACATCTCATATAACTCGATGCCAGAACAAACACACCCAGGGCAAGATATAACGATGTAGAAGAACAACACACCACCCCAAATCACTCCAAGCAACGGACAAAGTTGCGCTTGAAAGACGTCGAGGTCCTCCATCGCTTGAAAGACGACGATACCAAGAAGAGCCATCCGGAGGAAGGGGATCGAGTAGCCACGACGATACCTTCAAGAAGGGTACGACGCCCACGGCTGCCACCGTCGTCGGCCTGGCCAAATCAAGGCAAGGAAAGTTCCTTGGCAAGAATACTCCTTCAATATTTGGTGGGACCAGTCGCGAGAACATTCGTCGCACCGCCGTCACGGATTGCCAAGCACTGGCCACCATGCCGCCCACACAGCCGTGGCGACAAACACTAGAGCCATGAGTTCCGCCCACGAGCCCCACGGCTCCCACCACCGCCCCGGCATCCGAGACCACCCCACTGCCCTGTGTTTTGGCTTTCGGTTTGCAATTTTTTTGGCTCCTGAATGAAATGGCCGAAATTCGGTCATTTTAAAAATCTCGGTAAAATCTCGGACGAAATTACCAAACCAAAATTTGAATTTTAAACGAATTTTAAGACAAAATTGGCCGAAATTCGTCCGTAATTTTTGAAAACAAGCAGAGCAAAAGTCTGGCTGTCAAACAACACTGAGGAGTATGGCAGACCAAAAGCTTTGGGGATTAAAAACTGCGCTTCAGTCCGACATCATCATCAGCTCCAAAAGCAAAAGATTAAAACGTGGACAGGGAGAGGTGTTTCAGAGTTGAGGAGGAGTTGCCGATGGATTCAGCCGCAGCGCACAGCGAGCAGCGTGCAGCCCGCATCCGGCAGAGGTCGGCAGCAGGGGCTGGGCCGTCGGGATGGCGCGAACGAGGCAGGAGCGACAGGCTCGAGCGGGCAGGCAGGCGGCGACGAGCGGCGGAGCCGCGTCTGGGTGTAGCGCCGCCGCCGCACACATAGGTCGACCACGGGGTCATGATTTGTTTAGGGTTAGGGCATTTGGCTCGATCCTTTTCTGTTGGGCAAAGCGTGGGAGGCTCCATAAGTTGGATTGGGCCAAAAAGAGTTCAAATTGGACCGAAAATTTTGGCCGGTACAGCCATTTACCTGGCCCAAGCGAGATGGACGAAATTCGGCCGAAAATTGATTTTTTTGGCCGAAAATCAAAACACAGCCACTGCCTGCACCACGGCAAATGGACACCGCAGGCACCTCCTTTTGTCCCAAACCACGCCACGGCAAAATGTTACATTAGGCATACACGCGATCGGGTTGCAGATTGTCTAATACTCCCTCCGTTTTTCTTTTGTTTGGGTATAAGAGGAATCCTGGATACCAAGGACAGCTGTTGGAGTAAAGTTCTAGACTATTTTGCCCATGCGCTGCATGGAGGAGAATAAATGCCGCATGCATTCGAGTCCCGCGCCTTCTAAT
>NC_057804.1:3620702-3627901 GCF_018294505.1 Triticum aestivum
CTGCTGATTGGCTGCCGTTTCGTTTCTCCTCGTTCTCCCCCCCGCATGCACAGCTCTTGAATCATGAAGCATCGCTTCCCTGCACTACGTAGAGCGCCATTTTTCTGGTTCAACGACGCAAATTTTAGCTGTGCGCCAATTTCCATTCCCTCCAAAACTGTCTTGGCGCCATGGAATTTCAGCTATAGCGCCATGGACCTTTGAAACCGAGAGTAGCATGCTTATAAATTCGTCCACGCCATGGAAGAACTCTGCACTTTTCTCCTCTGTTTCTCACCTCTCCCGTTCCCTTCTCTGAGTATCCGATGGCTAATCTGGACCTCAACGTGCCCATAAACTGGGATGAGGTCGACGAGCAGTACAATGGCGATGCGGCTGAACTGCAGTATGTGTACGTCTTCGAAGAGGGCGACGACGGTAAGCTTCGTTCTGTACTACTCCCTCCGACCTTTTGATCGCAATGACCGTCCTCCGCGAGCACCTGCAGGTGGCCATCGCCTGCCTCGGCGTGGCCCTCCTCTGGGCGCGCATGGCCGACGCCACGGTGTTCCTCCGTAAGGGCTTGGATGGCGCCGTCGCCTTACTCCTCTTGGCCGGCGCTGTCGACCACGAGCGCATGGCCATGTCCGTCGCCGTCCGCTCCTACCGTTTCTATGCTGTAGATTACTTCATCTTCTTCGATTGGTTGGCTCTCTCCCCACAAGCACGGGTTGAATCCATCGTTGGCCATGGGAACGAGCAGATTGGGAGAGTGGAGGGGGCGATTTGTGGAGGGGAGCGTAGGGAGACGAGAAGGCGAAGCGGAAGAGAGGACTGCGCCTAGTTAATGCAGCGGCTGCGTGGGAAGACGAACGAGAGGGGCAGTATTGAAAAGATCAGGAGAAAAATGCTTAGGCGCAGACTAAAAGCGAAAAAAGGGCAAAAAGTTATACGCAAACAAAAGAAAAACGGAGGGAGGACTATATATTTCCAGAGCTGATCGTTGACTGAACTGTGGGTGCAGGACGCTCCTCTTGCTCCCAATGTTTGTATGTTTTTTTTACATAATTGCCTCCACATCGTGAAAAGAAAGAAAAAAAACACGCATCACTCTCTCAGATCGTGCGCCTCTCCGAGCGCCGGCGGCCAGCCGCCGCTGCTCCTCCCGCGCCGGCGACGTGCTCCTCCTGCCCTCGGCCAAATCTCTCCCTCCGTCGGCCGCGCTGCCCTCGGCCAAACCTCTCCATCCGTCTGCCGCGCCTCTCCCTGCCTCCTCCGCTCGTCGCGTCACTGGCCCAGCCACCATCGTCCTTCACCCTAACCCTAGTTCCTCGACGGTTGAGGCGACAAACGGCGGCGCTCCGGCACGGCCCCTGGAAGCAACGGTGACGGCGAGGCCCCTTGTTTCTACTACTCCTTTCCTAGATCGTGATTTTCCCAATTTTGATTTGGTTTTAACATTCTTGATTGATGATTATTTTCCGATCTTTCCTTTCAGGAACCCTAGACTGAAGTATGAGCCGTCGCCGTTTCTCGCCGGCGACGGCACCTCCACTGGAAGACGAGGACATTCTGCAGGAGATCCTCCTGCACCTCCCTCCTCAGCCATCCTCCCTCCCACGTGCGTCCGCCGTATGCAAGCGCTGGCGCAGCATCCTCTCTGACCCCCAATTCGTCCAACGCTTCCGGAAACACCACAGGAAACCCCCGCTAATCGGCTTCTTCAACCAAAGTTATACCGTAGTCTGCGACTTCAATCCCATCCTGGAAGCGCCTGACCGCATCCATGCCAATCGTCTCTCGGTGCCAAAGAGACAAAGCTCCATGGGGAAGTGGCGTTTCATGGGCTGCCGCAATGGCCTTGCCGTCCTGGTCAACGGGGGTCGGCGTGAGGCCGTCATGTGGGATCCTCTCACCGGCCAGAACCATCGTGTGCCTTTTCCACCGGGGCTTCACGACGGTCCAACGAGTAGTTTCTACGCCTGGCATGCCGCGGTGCTTTGTGCTAATGCCGAAGATGGGCACGTGCACGGAGATTGCATCAGGGAGCCGTTCAAATTGGTCTTGATCTGCAACAGATACGAGCAGGCATTCGCTTCTCTCTATGACTCCACATGTCGTGCTTGGGGAGATAGTTTCTCGATGGCAATAGAAAATAAAATTCATTGGACAAGGTACAGCATCCTTGTCGGAAATGTGCTTTGCTGGGCGATTTGTGGAGGTGATGCCCATGTTTTTGATACTGAAATGCAGAGTCTTGCTGTGATTGAGAAGCCGGCAGACAAGAAAGCTATCAGTGACTGGTCTTTTCAGCTCTTACGGATGGAGGATGGTGGACTAGGCCTCGCTGCTTTGTCGGGACTGACCGTCCAATTATGGGATAGGAAACTTAACTGTGAAGGTGTTGTCGGATGGGTGTTGCTGCAGAAAACCATTCCTTTGGAGGGGTTGCTTCCAAGCACAAAGCCTTTGGTATTTATCGTGGGGTATGATGAGGACACAAATGCGATTGTTCGGTCTACGGGGATTGGCAACTTCATGATCCAACTTGACTCAATGCAGATCAAACATATCATTAAAAGAAATGACATGTGTATCCACATGTTTTATCCCTACCATAATTTCTACACTGCAGGTAATCCCTCCATATCTACATTGCACAACCAAAAAAATCCATTAGTTTGTTTTGCGGCGATTCATTACAGTTCCTTTTGGTATGTGATTGCTGCAACATTGTTAATATGATTAAGGATCGATCAGGATACATTGAGCTGTTTGTTTCTTTGTTGTGCCTGTGATGTATCGTGATGTAACTTATTATTATTGGGCTACATTAAAGATGGATTTCGGATATCTATTGCTTTGATGCCCTGCCACTTCTAAATACTAAATATGACTCTGTCCATTTAATGATCTTTCCATCAGGAGGTTTATAAAAACTGGAAACTGGCTATAACTACACTAAGAAAAATATGAGGAAACAATCTCCTATGTAAAATAGTTAACCCACCGGCACATTTGAAAGCTTCAAAGATCATTATGTTGTTCTATCCAATAAATGTATGTGCAAGATAATCTTTGTCTTCATCAATTCATAACAGCACATACTTAATTTGTTAGTGGAAAGTATTACCGGTTCATATAATTTAAATGGTACTATGTGATGCTAAACGTGCATATTTCATTTTTGCACACTGGTCATAAATGGTACTGGCTTTCTTGACAATGGAGTTCTAGATAAATGCATTTTTCTTGAGCATCTGAACCGTTTTATCATTCTTGTTTTGCACTTGGCAATAGATGTGGAGTCATTTTCCCTCTTCTTACATAAATATATAGCGGTTTGCACATATTGCTTTCCCATTGATTCAATTTCTTTCTGAATTTTCATCATTTTTTTGTTGCTTCTTTTGGTTTTAGGCAGGGGAGTTGGGTGGAAATGGGTGGAACTGGAACTTTGAACACTTGTGATATAGTAATGTGCTATCTTCGTTGAATGAGTGAGGTAAATTTTTGTGCATGTTATTTGTATGTCTTTAAGGCAGCATATCTTTTTGTCTTGGATACTTAGTTTAGAAGATGATGCATGATTTATTGTTGTAGGTTGTAATGCATTAATGTGAATAAATTCTAAACTGTCTAGTTCCCACATTTCTAAATAATATGTTGTTGATCTAGATCAATCTAAGAAGTCTAGTCTTAACCTCTCTTTGACGCATTCAGTCACTGATCTTTTATGACCTACTGCGATCATATGTACTCATGTAGCAAAAAAAACATGAGGACATTGCTGTCAACCATTACAGAATATTGTTCTTCTATTGTTGTTCTCTGTTTGTATTATTGTCTTTTTAAGAGTATAATTTTGATTAGCACAATGATTCAGCTTTAGATTCTTTTAAATTATATAATTTGCACAATGGAAAAGTTAAAATGTACTGTTGAAATCATGCAGAAATTTGAGTTCTTCTGGGAATGAGTAGTACCAATTGGGTTACTCACATGACATTGTTTGTTCTGCAGGTACCTCGAGTTATACATGGGTTGGCGAAATGAAGAAAAATGTCTAGTTGGTTTAGTCTGCTCCATATGCTGAAGCATGTGATGTGGTTGACGCTGAGATTGCACCTCCGTAGTATGTAGGTTGTTCTACTTTAATGTACGGTTGTCCGGGAAGTGGAATTTGTTGGATTTAATTGTCTCAGCTTGTGTTCGTTATTAATGACTTGGGTTAATAGTCTTTGTGAAGTAAATATCTATCTATAATTTATCTTCCGAGTCTTGCTAATGATTTAACTGTGATAATGAACCTCACATCACTAAATCACCATATGCAGCAGGGACAGGTAATGCTCGTATGTTATAAGGTATAGTATATACATAGAATTATGGCTGCTGTCTAGTTCTAGGAAGGTTAGACTCCTACAATCAATGACCGCCATGCTCGGCTTGGACACTCATTCTTGGCTCTATAGTGGCCTGAACCTGTCATCCCCATCATTCTACAGTTTGCCGCTGCCACCCTCCTAGCTCCACTTTCCTCCTTAGAAGAAACTTAAGACAGGTTTATTAGGAAAAGTGTGATCATCAATGTTCAGTAGCTATATGATCCTTTAGAGCCTCTGCATATTTATCTGCAAAATTTCGCTCAAGTTGATGCTACTCTATGTTTGCTGCATGGATTTATGTAGCTATGGAATTATAGAAACACATGAGACATCAACCACATTTTTATTCTGCATGCAACAAAAGCATTTCTCCTTTTTGGTGTCTGCTGCCCATGATTTTTCTCATTTACGGCTGTGTTTGGTTTGTGTCATTAGGTGGAATGTAGCGGGTCCGTTCCGTCCCTTAGGCACATCCTCGTGTTTGGTCCATACGAGGAATCAGAATCCATTCGTTCCTGGAACGGCATATTCGCTCGATATGCCAAACCTGGTCATGCCTCCAAATTAGCCGGACGACGCAGAACACCTCGCTCTCACCCTCCCTGACTCTCAGTCACCCACAAACTCAGCGCCGCAACCCCCTCATCTCTTTCTCCTCTCAGTCTGCGACGCCGCAGGCCACCTACGCAGCTCTTCCTCTCCGGCGCTGGCTCTCCCTTGCCTCCACGCCATCTCTCCCTCTCTGATGGTGTGCACTAGTGCAACGGCGGACTAGCGGAGGACAGCAGGCGAGCGGAGGTGGGTGGCGTGAAAGACGGTGTAAAGGGGCAGACTGTGGCTGGCAGCGGCATGTGGTTCTTCTACCTCAGGCACCATGCGTTCTCTAGGATGGAGCCGGATTGATCTACTCACGCCAACGTTTTAACTCTGAACTCTGAATTTCTGAACTTGTTTGCATGCAGGATGCGTGTGTGCCTGTGTGGTAATGCCAACTCCGTACTCTGAATTTTTGGTGCATGCGGGAGTATGAACTATGAAGTGTCCATGGTAATGCAAATTATTTATAGATGTAACAATTTATTTTGTGTCATTATGGTGTGATCCTCCCAACATTCTCTACCTAAAGGAAACCAAGGGTTAACTAATTTCTTATGAATAGTGTGTTAAAATTAAACACGCCCGTACTAGTTCGAGCAATACTCCAACTAATAACTAGTAGTATTAGCTGTAGTACACCGAGTCCGGATAGCTAGTACTCTATCTTATGCATATAAATATGCGTGTACACCAGATCAGAAAAGGCAATAAAGGATATAACACGCCTGACACTAGGCTGTGGCCAACAATCCATTAATCTGCGTTTTCCTCTTTATATCGCCTGGTTACGTGAGTCCAAGAGAGTTCGATCAAGTCATTGCTAGCCAAAGCCAGCTCGAGGTACAGGAGTTGCACGTACGCATGTGTGCTAGCTTAGCACATACACGTACGTTGTTGATCCTGGGTGATCTGATCTAGAGATCAAAAACCAACATAGTGATCCTGGGTGATCTATCTAGAGATCAAAAACCAACATAGTGACTGAACTTAGAAATTGTCTAAACGATAATACAATCGAAATTTTGCTGGTAATTCAAATAATTTGTTAATAGAAATACTGTTCCATTTCCATGAGGTAATTTCCAGAGGTAATCTCAGAGGAAGATCTCATCATTTTTATGCAAGAGGTGAGTTTAACCAAATTCATTTCGTTCGGTTCCCCTAACCGAACACTCAAATGTAACCATTCTTTTTCACCTAACTACCTCAACCAAACATAAGAATGAAACCAACCCGTTCCAGTGGAATGGAACCATGACATTCCATTCCACTTCCTTCCCGAACCAAACACGCCCTACAAGATTTCAGATTGAGCCAACTTATATGCTGGACGAGGACAATTTTGCATCGTAGTAGTGGTAAGAACAATATCGGCTTCTAAACTGTAAAACTGCAATTATTTTGGCAATTAGACATGAATTGCTCATTTTATCACAGTTGACTTGAGTTTTCTCACTACCAAGAAAACTATCCTGGTTATATGTTGTGAGCCTACAAGTTGTCGGCATCGCTTTTAAAAAAAGAGTTGCATCTCTGTCCCTGGAGCTAGTTTTGCATGTCATCCGTTTATCTTGTGAACTTCCTCTTATCTCTGCATATACTATCTTGCTAGATTTCCTCTGATTTTACCTTACGCAGTGCTGGCGTTACTTGCTCACCCTTTAACATCATAAGTCATCAATTCATAATCAAAAGGATCTGCTGGGACTTTTATGCTTGCTTGGAAATCTGTTTCAGTGCTGCCCCAGTTGCGCTTGATGCAAAATACAAAGCTAACTGTAACAACTAACATAAGCTCTTGGATGAAAAAACAAATGGTCCAAATTATCTCTTGCTTTAATGTATGTTTTCGAGAAGATTGTTGAACCTTTCATATTAAAACAATCACTATCTAACTTTAATGGATGCTTTCAAGCAGATTGTTGAACCCTTCACAGCACATTATGTGTTCGCATTCGGTTTTTTTCCACTACTGACACATGCACCACCCACATCGGCGGTGGCTAGTGGGTGCTGCCATCACGATCCCATGATGACACTGAACTAGACCCCGTCATCGCCGCCACCTCTTTTGCCTTGATACGACACCCTCTACTGGCTAGTGCGGCTGCCACATCGTGTGCAAGTTTGTGGCCCAATGGTATCACTTTGTTCCTTCCTTTTATGCCACACTGACAAGTTTGTGGCGCGCACTATTAAGTGTGATGGAGAAATTGAAGGCATCCCACATCTAGC
>NC_057804.1:3628083-3634354 GCF_018294505.1 Triticum aestivum
TCATATTTAAAACCATGGGAGTTAATTACGAGCATCGTAGTGTCGACTGAAACTATTTCACTGGAAACGGACGGTCAACCAACTCCAAATCTCATATTTGCTCTAGTGCACATCATCACAAAATAATTTACAAAACGGTGGCCAATGTTTTAAATGTTGGACAGAACTTTTGTGCGGAAAAAAATTGTGCTTTGCGAACAGGAGAGAGTATCATCGCCTTAAATAATACACTAGCTTGTTTCTCTTGCTGCAACTTAATTCGAACTGAAAGTGCCATTATTTCTATTGAGGCTTAAATTGTAGCTAAACGAATCAAGGAAGCTACTCACATGCAGAACGTAGGTGGGTGATTCAAGTACGTGGCTGTCTAATCATTACATGTCAGATAGGCCGGTACCATCGTTGCCATTATAAATTTGGCGTCCTCCGTGACGTTCCCATGCACTACTTGTTTTGGCCGGGCTAGGCAGCTACTCCTATATTCGGGTGGTTGTGGGCATTGCCTTGCTGCATGATTTGAGTCACTATAGATGAGTAGGCCAATTATATATTACTACATGGCTACGCAGCGTGTGATTGGGAGGCAACAGAAATCTGAGTAAGTAGTGCAAGACAGTCATCTGAGCTAGTAGTCCGGGAACACGTTAAGAATAGTTCGAGAAACGGTAACCAAATGATGCATATTGCTGTTCCTCGTGGTTCCCCTTGATCTAGCAGCAACCCAACAACGGCATCATCATGGTGGAATGCCCCAGATTGTTTTCATCTTCTTGTTTGGATATTCTTGTTTTTCCTCCACGGCTTTGGCTTAATAAGCTAAGCTACCTAGATTAGTCGTTGATGCTGTGTAGGTTTGTTTTCCATCTCACCCACTATTATGTGAAGTTAGGGATTATAAATTGTTTTTTCTCTCATTACTCCAACTTGCTGTTCATTCTAGCAAATCTCAAGGGTAGTATCTAGAGCTCCTTTCCATTCATCCAACACAGTGCAATGCCCCTTTATGATGATAGAGCTAATATGTTATATCCTGATTTTTTTAGTACTGTCACGAAATTAATGTCATTCTAACCTTGCTCCACTAAAAAATGAAGGTCATATATCTACTCTGTTTGTTGCACTGAAGTTATTTGTGTGATCATATTGTGTAGTGTATCTGGTTTTAGGCAAGACATTATATCCTTGTGATTTATGTTTTGTCCTGGTCAATTACTACATCTTCGCTCGTGATCCATGCTGCTCCCATCAGGAGACGTGGCCCTCCACCAGTCCGCAGCCAAGTGCTCCTCTACGGCGCCTTAGGGTGTGTTTGGTAGCTGTTCCCACCCTAGCATAGTTGTTCCCATTTGAGACATGCTTAGTCTAGACATGCTCAGTACATGCAACTGCAGTTGTTTGGTAGCAATGTATGTACTGATGCATGCTGAGCTGAGACTGTGTTTGGTAGGCTGCATCAGACGAGACATGTTGCACAGAGACTGTGTTTGGTAGCCTGTATCTGAGGTATGATGCATGAATGATTTTTTTTAAACCAAGACAAATATTGAAACAACATTTCGACAATTCATGGAACAATTCGAGCAATAAAATGTTACCACGCCAACATAATTTGAACAATGATAATATAAATAAAATAATCAACAATTAACATAACACATGATAACCTTGATTTGAAGCAGTGCATCACTAGATTCATATTACATAAGAATAATAACCATAATTCGTAGCAGTGCATCACTAGATTCATATTACATAGTCTCATTTGAAGTACACTTTATAATAGGCATTACAAAAGGGACAGTCTCATCAAGCACCAACTAACAACAACTCAAAGAAGACCAGGATTGGCTTTCAAGATTCGCTTGAACGATGCTTTTCGGACTTCATCATCCATCTTCACAAAGTTAAGGCCTTTTGCCTTATGTTCTGTGAGATAATCTAAAACAGCCAAGTGCTCATCTTGATTAAACACAAGAAGGTCCATGACAGCCTTGTACAAGTCAGGGTGTGTTTCAGCATGGCAAGTGTTGTTGATAGCACTTGCAATCTCACGATAACATCAGTCATGTTGCTACACTGGATTGAGTCCTCCTCTGTCAAGCCAAATGCCCTCTTTCTCTTCTTATTTGAAGTAGGAGAAGGGTCCTGAGTGGCACTAGCAGTAGGAAGTACAAAGTTAGATCCAGGAAGATGTTGCAATACCTCATCCGTTGTTCCTTCCCCTCCATGACATTCGGTTTATCCTTGTCTTCCACAAGAATAGGCGTTCCTAGGGGCACACCGGGGCCCATTGCATATTTCCCAGTGGCATGCTTATTAGCAAAGCAAAGTTCCATATAGTCGTAGTTCTCCAGTGGAGAATTGAGCAATTCAGCATCTGCTGGATGATCCTGCAGCACCATTTGAACAAAAATAATTAACTGAGACATCATTTCAGCTATGAAACATCATTATTTTTGGCAAAACTATATCATTTTAACACTCTTTGAGCACTAAGATAACTCATTTCAGCATTCAAAAAAGGCTGGTACATGGACATGCATACCTGAGTGTGGCCCAAATAGTGTTGTTCTTCTAGCACTACCATCTTCTTGTCATCATCCCAAAGTGCCCCACTTAAAGCCTTCAAATAGACAAGCCTTGTCCACCTATTCCTCCACTTGCGAATATGATTGTGCACTTGCGTAATAGACACGTCATAACCAATGAAAGAAGATATACGCTTTGCAACTTTCAATTTTTCAACCTCTTTGAATCCTTTGTCAGTCTTGGCACCTCTTGCCGCCACCTCTGAAAGGCCTTTCAACATCAACGCCGACATAGGAGGAGTCCAATTCATGACCTTGGGGGCCTTCTTGGGAAGAGCACCAACACTTGGAACCTCCTGCACCTCATCATCCATCTACAGCATAGACAATCCAGAAGTTAATAACATATTTCAACACATAAATAAGCATAATTCAGCAGCTCAAAATCATGTTTTAGATCATAAACATGAAGTCCAGCACACAAAAACACGTTTCAGCACATAAAAAGCATATTTCAACAGCTCACAATCATGTTTCAGCTCATAAATTGTGACGCCCCCGATTCAATCGTACACTAATCATGCACGCAAATGTGTACGATCAAGATCAGGGACTCACGGGAAGATATCACAACACAACTCTAAAACATAAATAAGTCATACAAGCATCATAATACAAGCCAGGGGCCGCGAGGGCTCGAATACAAGTGCTCGATCATAGACGAGTCAGCGGAAGCAACAATATCTGAGTACAGACATAAGTTAAACAAGTTGCCATAAGATGGCTAGCACAAACTGGGATACAGATCGAAAGAGGCGCAGGCCTCCTGCCTGGGATCCTCCTAACTACTCTTGGTCGTCGTCAACGGGCTGCACGTAGTAGTAGGCACCTCCAGTGTAGTAGTCGTCGTCGACGGTGGCGTCTGGCTCCAGGGCTCCAGCATCTGGTTGCGACAACCAGGAAGGAAGGAAAGGGGAAAAAGGGGGGAGAAAGCAACCGTGAGTACTCATCCAAAGTACTCGCAAGCAAGGAGCTACACTACATATGCATGGGTATATGTGTAAAGAGGCCATATCAGTGGACTGAACTGCAGAATGCCAGAATAAGAGGGGGATAGCTAATCCTGTCGAAGACTACGCTTCTGGCAGCCTCCGTCTTGCAGCATGTAGGAGAGAGTAGATTGAAGTCCTCCAAGTAGCATCTCCAAGTAGCATATCCAGGTAGCATCTCCAAGCGCATCTCCAGTCGCATCGCATAGCATAATCCTACCCGGCGATCCTCTCCTCGTCGCCCTGCGGAAAAGCGATCACCGGGTTGTCTGTGGAACTTGGAAGGGTGTGTTTTATTAAGTATCTGGTTCTAGTTGTCATAAGGTCAAGGTACAACTCCAAGTCGTCCTGTTACCGAAGATCACGGCTATTCGAATAGATTAACTTCCCTGCAGGGGTGCACCACATAACCCAACACGCTCGATCCCATTTGGCCGGACACACTTTCCTGGGTCATGCCCGGCCTCGGAAGATCAACACGTCGCAGCCCCACCTAGGCAAAACAGAGAGGCCAGCACGCCGGTCTAAACCTAAGCGCACAGGGGTCTGGGCCCATCGCCCATAGCACACCTGCACGTTGCGAGGGCGGCCGGAAGCAGAACTAGCCCCCTTAATACAAGAGCAGGCTTACGTTCCAATCCGGCGCGCGCCGCTCCGTCGCTGACGTCTGAAGTGCTTCGGCTGATACCACGACGCCGGGATACCCATAACTACTCCCACGTAGATGGTTAGTGCGTATAGGCTCGTAGCCAGACTCAGATCAAATACCAAGATCTCGTTAAGCGTGTTAAGTATCCGCGAACGCCGAACAGGACCAGGCCCACCTGTCTCCTAGGTGGTCTCAACCTGCCCTGTCGCTCCGCCACAAGTAACAGTCGGGGGCCGTCGGGAACCCAGGCCCACCTCTACCGTGGTGGAGCCACCTGTCCTTTCAGCCCCCAACTCCGAACAGTATCACAGGTAATGTAACAGTGTAAAGTATATAGTATATGCCCGTGATCACCTCCCGAAGTGATCACAGCCCAGTAGTATAGCATGGCAGACGGACAAGAGTGTAGGACCACTGATGGAACACTAGCATCCTATACTAAGCATTTAGGATTGCGGGTAAGGTATCAATGACTGTAGCAGCAATGACAGGCTATGCATCAGAATAGGATTAACGGAAAGCAGTAACATGCTACACTACTCTAATGCAAGCAGTATAGAGAAGAGTAGGCGATATCTGGTGATCAAAGGGGGGGCTTGCCTGGTTGCTCTGGCAAGAGAGAGGGGTCGTCAACTCCGTAGTCGAACTGGTCAGCAGCAGCGTCGGTCTCGTAGTCTACCGGAGAGAAGAGGGGGAAGAAATAATGAATACAGAGCAAACAAAGCACCACAAAATATATCAAGGCAATACGCGGTGTTCGGTGTGCCCTAACGCGGTAGTAGGTGATACCGGTGAACGGGGGAAAACCCCCGGGAAAGTATTCCCGGTGTTTCGTGTTTTCGGGCAGAGGAGCCGGAGGGGGAAAGTTGCGGGTTCGATAGGTTAGGGGTGTGTGGCGGACGAACGGACCGCGTATCCGGATTCGTCTCGTCGTTCTGAGCAACTTTCATGTTGAAAATATTTTAATCCGAGTTACGGATTAAAAGATATGATTTTCTAAAGATTTATTAATTTCTGGAATTTAATTAATTATTTAATCCAACATTATCCAGAATAGTAAATGATGACGTCAGCATGACATCAGAGTGATGTCAGCAGTCAACGTTGACCATTGACCTGGTCAACCTGACATGTGGGTCCCTCTGTCATTGACTAAGATTAACTAAAACAGATTAATTAGTTTAATTAGTTATTAGGTTAATCTAATCAGGATTAATTAACTTAATTAATTACTTAATTAATTAATTAATATTTTACTTATTTTAATTATTATTTATTTATTTATTTAATATATTTTTTAATTCCTTTTTTTTACGTTCTAGGGGACGGCCCCACATGTCATAGGCCAGGGGCCATAGCGGGTGTGGGCTAACGGGTTAACGGGCGAGCCCGGATGGGCAACCGAGCGGGCGTTGTGGTCAGCGAGAGAAGGGGCGGGCGCGCGGCGCGACGCCGGCGAACGCAGAGGCGGGGTTGTGGTGTGAGGGTCGGGCGCGGTGAACGGGACAGCACGGGAGCCGGGTTGGCACGGCGCAGCGGCTCCGACGAGCGGTGGCGAGGGGACGAGGTCCAACAGGGCAACAGCAGAAGCAGTTGCAGCAGCTAGGAGCAGGAGGGCACGGCGGGGCGCAGTGACCGCGGGCGTGGCCGGACCCCATCGAGGGCGCGGTGGCCGCGATGATAGAGAGGAAAGGGGGGCGAGGAAGTAGGGAAGGCGAAGGCCGGGGGCCTCACCAACGTTGCAGGGAAGAGGCAGCGAGGCCTGGGGTAGACAGTCGACGAGGAGATGAGGAGGTCCGGTGGGAAGGTCCGGCGACGGCGAGGCCTTCAGGCGGCGAGGGAGGAGCCTCTGCGCGGCGGTGGCGCGAGGACGCCGATAGGCGGGGGATCCCCCGGCGCGGGCGCGGCAGCGGTGGTGGGGCTCCGGCGCGGCAGGGGATGGCGATGGGGCGCAGGTGCGACGGCGGAGGGGCTGGGCGACGGGCGGCATCGGGGTCGGGCCCCTCCCCGATCCAGATGGGATCGAGAGGAGAGGGGGGAGAGGG
>NC_057804.1:3634589-3635243 GCF_018294505.1 Triticum aestivum
GGGTAGGCTTTTGCTTTTTTGTTAGGTTCTGCTTTTCTTTTTATTTAATTGTTTTGTTGCTTCCATCCACTATAAAATATCTAGGCATTTTATAAAAATGTGATTATTGCACCATATTTACATATGCAAATTATGGCACCATCCGAACATTTTTGTTTAATATTTTGAAAGCTTTTGTCGTTTGACTTAGTTAGGATTTAAATTTGAATCGGTTTCGAATTAACCCGAGATTAACTACAGTGACAGAGGTGACGTGTCACCATTAACGTGAAATTACTGTAGCATGATTATCCGGGCGTCACAATTCTCCTCCACTACAAGAAATCTCGTCCCGAGATTTAAGCGGTGGAGTAAGGGGCGAAGGTGTTGGTAGCGAAAAACCTAACGAGTCTTCTCGGTCTTGGCTTCCCTTTCGAAGAGGTTGATCCCTTTCGTTGATGTCTTCATTTCACTGCTTCAAGTCACCATGATCAATTTGTCATCCTTTCTTCGGGATCTCCATCGTACTTACGAATAGGTAAGGGGCAGCTCTACAACGATAGGATGTTACAAGGGAAAATCTTCTGGGGGTTTCCCAAGTATGAACATATGAGTATCTCTCGAGTTGAACAAATGAAACACATCGAGAGCAAAGTAAGACGGTGCAATAAGAAG
>NC_057804.1:3636314-3642547 GCF_018294505.1 Triticum aestivum
CATCAGGAATAACTTGTAGAATAAGTCTTACAATTTCCCCATGGATGAACGGATAACCTTGCTGAAAAGGAATCTATAGTGATTGGTCCTCCAGCCGAGGGGGGGGGGGGTGCTAGGCATGACATCATGTTACCGGGTCATCAAAGGATCAACATCATAACTCTTGGAAAATGTCCCAACCATCATATCTGACCGAGATTCAGATCCGATTGGTGTCAGGATACCTCAGACTCAGGATGTCCGAGAAGAAAAGCTGCGGCACATATCGACGAAATGACATTGTAAGATTCTCGGGAAATGAACTATGGGAGCGGGTTCCTGAAACAATAGTTCATCATTAAACCAAGGAGACAACAAGGAGGTGTCTGGTGAACTCAACGGCAATTCACCGGTATTCCCAAAAGATGGATTTCCACCATTAGGTGAACACGGAGATAACATTTGTCAGATCAAATGATATAAGGAAGTATGCTCGAGGAAAAAATACACAATTAAACATTGGTTGAAAGGTGCGCCCGAAATGTGGATTGGGTTGCACGACCAATGTCAGAATGGTGATTCAATTAGCGAAGGACTTAGAATGAACTATCGATCATTAACTTCAAAGCAATAGGGTTGCTAGAAGTGCATAATCCAAACAACACCGTTCACTTGTGGGTACCCCGGTTGGAATCAACACGAGGACCAAGAAAGAATGGTGATGGTGAGAAGTATCATTATAGCAAGAATTCTTAAGAGGTGGAGCAATCCTCACAACATTCTTAACATCAAAGATGGTAATACTCCGCGGTAGAATATAACATAAGTTGGATAGCAAGGAACTCAAGGTACAACACAATACAGGAACAAGTTTTGTGTTGGAGGGAATGCAATAATGTTGTCGCTGATAACACCAATCATCGAGGGCAAGGATGGTATTTCTCATCATGATTTCAATAGATCTCTTGGAAGAGCTCAGAATGTTGATGATATTCACGACACATTTGTCGCGAGAGTTCATGAAGATGTAATCGATCGGTGACGACATCAAGTCAAAGTAATGATAAAGTGAAAGGTTATTGGAACCAAGGGTACGACACAAACTCGAAACCAAGCTTGTTGTTCAAGGCGAAATGATATGACGATGATGATCGACGTAAGGTTAGTTCATCGTCGAAAATTGTGCTCCGGGAAGAAGGACCGGGTAGCACAGTTAAAATTAGCTCGATAATGATATAGCCGATCAGGCTAGGAATGATTTGAAGGATTAATAAATTTGTAAGCAGTGATGGGTTCAAATACTTGTTGAATCGCAATGCGAACTCGATTCAGTTATCGGTGTCTTTGAGTGTATAATAACTCAGAGCCCGTGAAAAATTGGAATCAGTGGAAAGGTAGCACTTGATGAAGAACTCATAAGAAGTTATGCAGTTCCAAGATAATCTTGAGATACCAGGGGGTAATACTCGACACAAGATCAAAGTAAAGATTGGACGGGTGTATCTATCCATAGAAGACAATTGTTTTAACTTGTCCGAGAAATGGAATCAAGGAAGAACAATCATGGTCGGAACCACGGTTGCAAGGGATCAATTCACAGATACCATATGTTAGTTATCAAGGAAATAGTTATTATTACAAGAAGCTTCCATGATAGGATATACATCGCGTCCATGGGCATGAACACAAGGTTCGAGGTCGACTCCCACTTCTCCAAAGCATAACCTTACATTCACTTCTCGTTTCGATAATGGCATTAGTGTTGAAAGTTATACCTGGTGAAATACCAGATGAGTATGACCCGTGAAAACTTCCGAGTTCACACATAGTAAGGAAGGCATAGGTTCAACCCATCAGGGCGTCTTACGAACATATACCACAAACTTCGGGGTAAATAATACAAGCTCGAAAGTAGAGCATTGTTCAAAAGCAGATGATACAATTTACCAAGGCATTATATACCCATGGAAAGGCTCTCAAGGTTATTCAATATGAAGGACACTGTCGGATAAAATCCAACAAAGGAACCGATGGTCCTCAAGGGATCTGAGGTGAGCACCGGTACTCAACCAGAGGAAGAAGAATGCACGGGCATCATATTATAGAACATCGGAATGATTCGATGCTTAGATAATAAAGGAATTTCGATTTCCAAAACAAAGGATCAGAAGCAGTCGCTCTGATCAAGGATGGATAAGTTGGATATACCAGAGGCACAATTGACGACAAATAGTTTGGTCGAGAACCAGCTCATGTTCAAAAATGATGTCTGAGCCGGAAGGATAATTTAGAAGGGTTGATAGATGATTGTGTGCATTCGCACACATGCTGAATCAATAGGATCAAAATGACGATGCCTAAGGATACTAACGAATATTGCCAGACATATGGAAAGCATCCATAATGCAAGAAGACAAGTATTGCAGATCAATAAGCTATTAAGGATTTTTGGAGGATCAAATAGTATTTCGAAGACCATTGTGAAACACATGAACAACTGGGGGATGAGCGGATACTCGATAAGTGCGAGAATTATCCATAGGGGTATTCAGGTGACAAGGAACAGCAAGGCGATAAGCTCAAAGGATTATCGAGACAACGACGAGTGTTTCGAGGTATCTGGTAATAACAAGACCAACTGGGGATGAATGTAAGAATAACAACTGCAAGTAGTTATCCATAAGGGTTGACGGTGGAAGGGGAATTGCAAATGCGATGAACATAAGTTCTCGGGTTAACAACGGCGAGTATCTTCAGGGTCTTCACGTGCCGCAGACGATCATCATTAATAAGGGGCTCTCCGGGTGAAAGTGATAACGAGATCCTAATGTTAGATTTAGCAAAAATCATTTAACCCGAATAGAAGAGAAATAAGAGTCCCAGAGTATAGGTCGAGGAATAAAAGATCCTAATACCACCCAATGGCGACGTGGGCCCGTAAGGCACACAGCCATGTTAGTAAAAGTTTTGCAATGTCTAGACTCGACTTCGGCCAAGGAGTTGGAAGGGGGATTTCTACAGGCAGTCGGCTCTGATACCAACTTGTGACGCCCCCGATTCAATCGTACACTAATCATGCACGCAAATGTGTACGATCAAGATCAGGGACTCACGGGAAGATATCACAACACAACTCTAAAACATAAATAAGTCATACAAGCATCATAATACAAGCCAGGGGCCGCGAGGGCTCGAATACAAGTGCTCGATCATAGACGAGTCAGCAGAAGCAACAATATCTGAGTACAGACATAAGTTAAACAAGTTGCCATAAGATGGCTAGCACAAACTGGGATACAGATCGAAAGAGGCGCAGGCCTCCTGCCTAGGATCCTCCTAACTACTCTTGGTTGTCGTCAACGGGCTGCACGTAGTAGTAGGCACCTCCAGTGTAGTAGTCGTCGTCGACAGTGGCGTCTGGCTCCAGGGCTCCAGCATCTGGTTGCGACAACCAGGAAGGAAGGAAAGGGGAAAAGGGGGGAGAAAGCAACCGTGAGTACTCATCCAAAGTACTCGCAAGCAAGGAGCTACACTACATATGCATGGGTATATGTGTAAAGAGGCCATATCAGTGGACTGAACTGCAGAATGCCAGAATAAGAGGGGGATAGCTAATCCTGTCGAAGACTACGCTTCTGGCAGCCTCCGTCTTGCAGCATGTAGAAGAGAGTAGATTGAAGTCCTCCAAGTAGCATCTCCAAGTAGCATAATCTCCAGTCGCATCGCATAGCATAATCCTACCCGGCGATCCTCTCCTCGTCGCCCTGCGGAAAAACGATCACCGGGTTGTCTGTGGAACTTGGAAGGGTGTGTTTTATTAAGTATCCGGTTCTAGTTGTCATAAGGTCAAGGTACAACTCCAAGTCGTCCTGTTACCGAAGATCACGGCTATTCGAATAGATTAACTTCCCTGCAGGGGTGCACCACATAACCCAACACGCTCGATCCCATTTGGCCGGACACACTTTCCTGGGTCATGCCCGGCCTCGGAAGATCAACACGTCGCAGCCCCACCTAGGCAAAACAGAGAGGCCAGCATGCCGGTCTAAACCTAAGCGCGCAGGGGTCTGGGCCCATCGCCCATAGCACACCTGCACGTTGCGAGGGCGGCCGGAAGCAGAACTAGCCCCCTTAATACAAGAGCAGGCTTACGTTCCAATCCGGCGCGCGCCGCTCCGTCGCTGATGTCTGAAGTGCTTCGGCTGATACCACGACGCCGGGATACCCATAACTACTCCCACGTAGATGGTTAGTGCGTATAGGCTCGTAGCCACACTCAGATCAAATACCAAGATCTCGTTAAGCGTGTTAAGTATCCCCGAACGCCGAATAGGACCAGGCCCACCTGTCTCCTAGGTGGTCTCAACCTGCCCTGTCGCTCTGCCACAAGTAACAGTCGGGGGCCGTCGGGAACCCAGGCCCACCTCTACCGGGGTGGAGCCACCTGTCCTTTCAGCCCCCAACTCCGAACAGTATCACAGGTAATGTAACAGTGTAAAGTATATAGTATATGCCCGTGATCACCTCCCGAAGTGATCACAGCCCAGTAGTATAGCATGGCAGACGGACAAGAGTGTAGGGCCACTGATGGAACACTAGCATCCTATACTAAGCATTTAGGATTGCGGGTAAGGTATCAATGACTGTAGCAGCAATGACAGGCTATGCATCAGAATAGGATTAATGGAAAGCAGTAACATGCTACACTACTCTAATGCAAGCAGTATAGAGAAGAGTAGGCGATATCTGGTGATCAAAGGGGGGGCTTGCCTGGTTGCTCTGGCAAGAGAGAGGGGTCGTCAACTCCGTAGTCGAACTGGTCAGCAGCAGCGTCGGTCTCGTAGTCTACCGGAGAGAAGAGGGGGAAGAAATAATGAATACAGAGCAAACAAAGCACCACAAAATATATCAAGGCAATACGCGGTGTTTGGTGTGCCCTAACGCGGTAGTAGGTGATACCGGTGAAGGGGGGAAAACCCCCGGGAAAGTATTCCCGGTGTTTCGTGTTTTCGGGCAGAGGAGCCGGAGGGGGAAAGTTGCCGGTTTGATAGGTTAGGGGTGTGTGGCGGACGAACGGACCGCGTACCCGGATTCGTCTCGTCGTTCTGAGCAACTTTCATGTTGAAAATATTTTAATCCGAGTTACGGATTAAAAGATATGATTTTCTAAAGATTTATTAATTTCTGGAATTTAATTAATTATTTAATCCAACATTATCCAGAATAGTAAATGATGACGTCAGCATGACATCAGAGTGATGTCAGCAGTCAACGTTGACCATTGACCTGGTCAACCTGACGTGTAGGTCCCTCTGTCATTGACTAAGATTAACTAAAACAGATTAATTAGTTTAATTAGTTATTAGGTTAATCTAATCAGGATTAATTAACTTAATTAATTACTTAATTAATTAATTAATATTTTACTTATTTTAATTATTATTTATTTATTTATTTAATATTTTTTTAATTCCTTTTTTTTACGTTCTAGGGGACGGCCCCACATGTCATAGGCCAGGGGCCATAGCGGGTGTGGGCTAACGGGTTAACGGGCGAGCCCGGATGGGCAACCGAGCGGGCGTTGTGGTCAGCGAGAGAAGGCGCGGCGCGCGGCGCGACGCCGGCGAACGCAGAGGCGGGGTTGTGGTGTGAGGGTCGGGCGCGGTGAACGGGACAGCACGGGAGCCGGGTTGGCACGGCGCAGCGGCTCCGACGAGCGGTGGCTAGGGGACGAGGTCCAACAGGGCAACAGCAGAAGCAGTTGCAGCAGCTAGGAGCAGGGGGGCACGGCGGGGCGCAGTGACCGCGGGCGTGGCAGGAACCCATCGAGGGCGCGGTGGCCGCGATGATAGAGAGGAAAGGGGGCGAGGAAGTAGGGAAGGCGAAGGCCGGGGGCCTCACCAACGTTGCAGGGAAGAGGCAGCGAGGCCTGGGGTAGACCGTCGACGAGGAGATGAGGAGGTCCGGTGGGAAGGTCCGGCGACGGCGAGGCCTTCAGGCGGCGAGGGAGGAGCCTCTGCGCGGCGGTGGCGTGAGGACGCCGATAGGCGGGGGATCCCCCGGCGCGGGCGCGGCAGCGGTGGTGGGGCTCCGGCGCGGCAGGGGATGGCGATGGGGCGCAGGTGCGACGGCGGCGGGGCTGGGCGACGGGCGGCATCGGGGTCGGGCCCCTCCCCGATCCAGATGGGATCGAGAGGAGAGGGGGGAGAGGGAGAGGCGAGCGAGTGGGGGAGTGGGGGTATCGGTGGGTTAGG
>NC_057804.1:3642874-3650421 GCF_018294505.1 Triticum aestivum
AACATTTTTGTTTAATATTTTGAAAGCTTTTGTCGTTTGACTTAGTTAGGATTTAAATTTGAATCGGTTTCGAATTAACCCGAGATTAACTACAGTGACAGAGGTGACGTGTCACCATTAACGTGAAATTACTGTAGCATGATTATCCGGGCGTCACAATTCTCCTCCACTACAAGAAATCTCGTCCCGAGATTTAAGCGGTGGAGTAAGGGGCGAAGGTGTTGGTAGCGAAAAACCTAACGAGTCTTCTCGGTCTTGGCTTCCCTTTCGAAGAGGTTGATCCCTTTCGTTGATGTCTTCATTTCACTGCTTCAAGTCACCATGATCAATTTGTCATCCTTTCTTCGGGATCTCCATCGTACTTACGAATAGGTAAGGGGCAGCTCTACAACGATAGGATGTTACAAGGGAAAATCTTCTGGGGGTTTCCCAAGTATGAACATATGAGTATCTCTCGAGTTGAACAAATGAAACACATCGAGAGCAAAGTAAGACGGTGCAATAAGAAGTTTCAAGCGGATAGGCAATCGTTCATTGCCTGAAACAGAGTGTGAATGGGGTTCAGAGCAACGGGAATAAGCATTGCGTCTGATACCAGAATAGATCACTAGGAAGGTGGCTCGTGATCTTTCATACGAAGCCAAGCGTGAGGATTAGCTTTAGTAACAGGGGTGCAGGAGAGTCAGGTTTCGATCCTGTGGAACTGTGGGTTATGGGCCCACCATGTGGTTGAAAGTAGGAAGGGGGCCGACATTTTGCACGGTCATGATAGTAAGGTGTGTCAAAGGGTAGCCTGTCAGATATGTCAGCAACAACATCGATACCAAGGGCGAGGGACGAAGAGAACCATTTTCCTGCTCGTTGAACGAGGCGGGCTAATAGGCAAAGTTCTCGTCCATCGGTGGTTACCGGAATGTTTTCAACAATAGTAACAGGGTCTTGCTGACAGAGTTGTACACCGAGGGGTTTACATAAGCAGGAGAACATTACTGCTTAGATCATATAGATCACAAGAAAGGTTAAACAAAACAATGGAAAGGAAAAGGTGATCATCAGATCAAATAGAACAATGGAATGGAAAATATGTTTATACACCTATTTTAGGGGTATATCCTTCCCAAGAACAAGCAGAACATGATAACCATGACATGATATTAAGTAGAAAAGCCTCTAGGTGAGGGGAGAGAAACTTTCATGACATTATCCATACAGCGGTGTTTGGATAATTGAGCAAGAAACGTTTAGCATTGGGCTTCAAATGTTCTTGGTGAAACATCGGAGTACCATAGACATGCTTCGAGATAGAATTGACATGGTCTTCAGGTGAAGATCAAACTTTGGAAACACGAAGGATCCATCAGGAATAACTTGTAGAATAAGTCTTACAATTTCCCCATGGATGAACGGATAACCTTGCTGAAAAGGAATCTATAGTGATTGGTCCTCCAGCCGAGGGGGGGGGGTGCTAGGCATGACATCATGTTACCGGGTCATCAAAGGATCAACATCATAACTCTTGGAAAATGTCCCAACCATCATATCTGACCGAGATTCAGATCCGATTGGTGTCAGGATACCTCAGACTCAGGATGTCCGAGAAGAAAAGCTGCGGCACATATCGACGAAATGACATTGTAAGATTCTCGGGAAATGAACTATGGGAGCGGGTTCCTGAAACAATAGTTCATCATTAAACCAAGGAGAGGACAAGGAGGTGTCTGGTGAACTCAACGGCAATTCACCGATATTCCCAAAAGATGGATTTCCACCATTAGGTGAACAAGGAGATAACATTTGTCAGATCAAATGATATAAGGAAGTATGCTCGAGGAAAACATACACAATTAAACATTGGTTGAAAGGTGCGCCCGAAATGTGGATTGGGTTGCACGACCAATGTTAGAATGGTGATTCAATTAGCGAAGGACTTAGAATGAACTATCGCCCATTCACTTCAAAGCAATAGGGTTGCTAGAAGTTTTGAATTCACACGTCTTAGCTCCATTGTCGGTATTCCGGTTGAAAACAATACGGGGACCAAGGAATGAACGAAGATGGCAAGAAGTATTAAGATATCAAGAATTATTAAGAGGTGGTGAAATTCTCACCACATTCTTGACAAAAAGTGATGGTAATACTTCCGAGGTAAGGAAGATCAACTGCTGGGTAGCAGTGATCTCAAGGTTTACACAAAACGCGAACAAGTTGTGTTGAACGGAAGGCAATAAAGTGGTCGATGAGAACAGGAATCATCGAGGGGCAAGGATGGTATTACGCATCATGAATTCAATTGAATTCCTGGAAGAGCTCATAAGGTTGATGATGATCACGACACAATTGTCGAGAGATTTCATGCAGATGTAGTCAATCAGCGACGACATCAAGTCAAAGGAATGATGAAGCAAGAGGTTATTGGAACCACAGTTACGACACAAACTCGAACTCAAGCTTGTTGTTTAAGGTGAAAGGGTATGACGAGGAAAAATCGACGTAAGGTTAGTTCATCGTCGAAAATTGGTGCTCCGAGAATAAGGACCAGGTAGCACCGTTAGAATCGTCACGACAATGATATAGCCAAACAGGCTAGGAATGGCGTGATCGGGTACAAACTCGTACTTATAGAAGCTTACTGAAGAGTTGTTGAACCATAGAGCGGACTCGGTTCAGTTATCGGTGTCTTTGAGTGTTCAATAACTCCGAGCCCATGAAAAATTTGTAATCGGTGAGTATGTAGTACTTGATGAAGAACTCATAAGAAATTATGCAGTTCCAAGATAATCTCGAGATACCAGGTGGTAATACTCGACGACAGATCAAACTAGAAGTTGAACTGGGGTATTGCTCTATAGAAGACAAGTGCTTAAACTTGCACAGGACATGATATTTAAAGGAGAACATGGTCAGAACCACGATTGCAAAAAGGCCAGATCTCAGATATAAGATGAACTTATACCAAGGGAATAATTGATTTTAAAAGAAGCTTCGATGAGAAGATGTACATCGTGTCCATGGGCATGAACGCAAAGTTCAAGGTCGACTCCCACTTCTCCAATGCACAACCTTTCATTCACTTCTCGCACTCAATAAAGTTGTAGTTTTGAAATTTTATCTGGCAAAATACCAGAAGAGTACGACTCGTGAAAACTTTCGAGTTCTCACCCATTAAGGAAGGCATAGGTTCAACCCATCGGGGCATCTTATAATCATATACCAGAATCTTTAGAAGTAATTAACTCAAGCTCGAAGACAGAGCATGGTTAAGAAAGCAGAGGATACAATTTACCAAAGGCATTATGTATCAGAGGAAAGGCTCACAAGGTTATTGAATATGAAGGGCGTTGTCAGATAAAATCCAACAAAGGATTTGGTGGTCCACAAGGGATCTGACGTGAGCATCGGTACTCAACCAGAGGAAGAAGAATGCACGGGCATCATATTATAGAACATCGGAATGATTCGATGCTTAGATAATAAAGGAATTTCGATTTCCAAAACAAAGGATCAGAAGCAATGCTCTGAGTAGGGATGGATAAGTTGAATATACCAGAGGCACAATTGACGACAAATAGTTTGGTCGAGAACCAGCTCATGTTCAAAAATGATGTCTGAGCCGGAAGGATAATTTAGAAGGGTTGATAGATGATTGTCTGCATTCGCACACATGCTGAATCAATAGGATCAAAATGACGATGCCTAAGGATACTAACGAATATTGCCAATGGAAAGCATCCATAATGCAAGCAGACAAGTATTGCAGAGCAATAAGCTATTAAGGATTTTTGGAGGATCAAATAGTATTTCGAAGACCATTGTGAAACACATGAACAACTGGGGGATGAGCGGATACTCGATAAGTGCGAGAATTATCCATAGGGGTATTCAGGTGACAAGGAACAGCAAGGCGATAAGCTCAAAGGATTATCGAGACAACGACGAGTGTTTCGAGGTATCTGGTAATAACAAGACCAACTGGGGATGAATGTAAGAATAACAACTGCAAGTAGTTATCCATAAGGGTTGACGGTGGAAGGGGAATTGCAAATGCGATGAACATAAGTTCTCGGGTTAACAACGGCGAGTATCTTCAGGGTCTTCACGTGCCGCAGACGATCATCATTAATAAGGGGCTCTCCGGGTGAAAGTGATAACGAGATCCTAATGTTAGATTTAGCAAAAATCATTTAACCCGAATAGAAGAGAAATAAGAGTCCCAGAGTATAGGTCGAGGAATAAAAGATCCTAATACCACCCAATGGCGACGTGGGCCCGTAAGGCACACAGCCATGTTAGTAAAAGTTTTGCAATGTCTAGACTCGACTTCGGCCAAGGAGTTGGAAGGGGGATTTCTACAGGCAGTCGGCTCTGATACCAACTTGTGACGCCCCCGATTCAATCGTACACTAATCATGCACGCAAATGTGTACGATCAAGATCAGGGACTCACGGGAAGATATCACAACACAACTCTAAAACATAAATAAGTCATACAAGCATCATAATACAAGACAGGGGCCGCGAGGGCTCGAATACAAGTGCTCGATCATAGACGAGTCAGCGGAAGCAACAATATCTGAGTACAGACATAAGTTAAACAAGTTGCCATAAGATGGCTAGCACAAACTGGGATACAGATCGAAAGAGGCGCAGGCCTCCTGCCTGGGATCCTCCTAACTACTCTTGGTCGTCGTCAACGGGCTGCACGTAGTAGTAGGCACCTCCAGTGTAGTAGTCGTCGTCGACGGTGGCGTCTGGCTCCAGGGCTCCAGCATCTGGTTGCGACAACTAGGAAGGAAGGAAAGGGGAAAAAGGGGGGAGAAAGCAACCGTGAGTACTCATCCAAAGTACTCGCAAGCAAGGAGCTACACTACATATGCATGGGTATATGTGTAAAGAGGCCATATCAGTGGACTGAACTGCAGAATGCCAGAATAAGAGGGGGATAGCTAATCCTGTCGAAGACTACGCTTCTGGCAGCCTCCGTCTTGCAGCATGTAGAAGAGAGTAGATTGAAGTCCTCCAAGTAGCATCTCCAAGTAGCATATCCAGGTAGCATCTCCAAGCGCATCTCCAGTCGCATCACATAGCATAATCCTACCAGGCGATCCTCTCCTCGTCGCCCTGCGGAAAAGCGATCACCGGGTTGTCTGTGGAACTTGGAAGGGTGTGTTTTATTAAGTATCTGGTTCTAGTTGTCATAAGGTCAAGGTACAACTCCAAGTCGTCCTGTTACCGAAGATCACGGCTATTCGAATAGATTAACTTCCCTGCAGGGGTGCACCACATAACCCAACACGCTCGATCCCATTTGGCCGGACACACTTTCCTGGGTCATGCCCGGCCTCGGAAGATCAACACGTCGCAGCCCCACCTAGGCAAAACAGAGAGGCCAGCACGCCGGTCTAAACCTAAGCGCACAGGGGTCTGGGCCCATCGCCCATAGCACACCTGCACGTTGTGAGGGCGGCCGGAAGCAGAACTAGCCCCCTTAATACAAGAGCAGGCTTACATTCCAATCCGGCGCGCGCCGCTCCGTCGCTGACGTCTGAAGTGCTTCGGCTGATACCACGACGCCGGGATACCCATAACTACTCCCACGTAGATGGTTAGTGCGTATAGGCTCGTAGCCAGACTCAGATCAAATACCAAGATCTCGTTAAGCGTGTTAAGTATCCGCGAACGCCGAACAGGACCAGGCCCACCTGTCTCCTAGGTGGTCTCAACCTGCCCTGTCTCTCCGCCACAAGTAACAGTCGGGGGCCGTCGGGAACCCAGGCCCACCTCTACCGGGGTGGAGCCACCTGTCCTTTCAGCCCCCAACTCCGAACAGTATCACAGGTAATGTAACAGTGTAAAGTATATAGTATATGCCCGTGATCACCTCCCAAAGTGATCACAGCCCAGTAGTATAGCATGGCAGACGGACAAGAGTGTAGGGCCACTGATGGAACACTAGCATCCTATACTAAGCATTTAGGATTGCGGGTAAGGTATCAATGACTGTAGCAGCAATGACAGGCTATGCATCAGAATAGGATTAATGGAAAGCAGTAACATGCTACACTACTCTAATGCAAGCAGTATAGAGAAGAGTAGGCGATATCTGGTGATCAAAGGGGGGGCTTGCCTGGTTGCTCTGGCAAGAGAGAGGGGTCGTCAACTCCGTAGTCGAACTGGTCAGCAGCAGCGTCGGTCTCGTAGTCTACCGGAGAGAAGAGGGGGAAGAAATAATGAATACAGAGCAAACAAAGCACCACAAAATATATCAAGGCAATACGCGGTGTTCGGTGTGCCCTAACGCGGTAGTAGGTGATATCGGTGAAGGGGGGGAAACCCCCGGGAAAGTATTCCCGGTGTTTCGTGTTTTCGGGCAGAGGAGCCGGAGGGGGAAAGTTGCGGGTTCGATAGGTTAGGGGTGTGTGGCGGATGAACGGACCGCGTATCCGGATTCGTCTCGTCGTTCTGAGCAACTTTCATGTTGAAAATATTTTAATCCGAGTTACGGATTAAAAGATATGATTTTCTAAAGATTTATTAATTTCTGGAATTTAATTAATTATTTAATCCAACATTATCCAGAATAGTAAATGATGACGTCAGCATGACATCAGAGTGATGTCAGCAGTCAACGTTGACCATTGACCTGGTCAACCTGACGTGTGGGTCCCTCTGTCATTGACTAAGATTAACTAAAACAGATTAATTAGTTTAATTAGTGATTAGGTTAATCTAATCAGGATTAATTAACTTAATTAATTACTTAATTAATTAATTAATATTTTACTTATTTTAATTATTATTTATTTATTTATTTAATATTTTTTTAATTCCTTTTTTTTACGTTCTAGGGGACGGCCCCACATGTCATAGGCCAGAGGCCATAGCGGGTGTGGGCTAACGGGTTAACGGGCGAGCCCGGATGGGCAACCGAGCGGGCGTTGTGGTCAGCGAGAGAAGGGGCGGGCGCGCGGCGCGACGCCGGCGAACGCAGAGGCGGGGTTGTGGTGTGAGGGTCGGGCGCGGTGAACGGGACAGCACGGGAGCCGGGTTGGCACGGCGCAGCGGCTCCGACGAGCGGTGGCGAGGGGACGAGGTCCAACAGGGCAACAGCAGAAGCAGTTGCAGCAGCTAGGAGCAGGGGGGCACGGCGGGGCGCAGTGACCACGGGCGTGGCCGGACCCCATCGAGGGCGCGGTGGCCGTGATGATAGAGAGGAAAGGGGGGCGAGGAAGTAGGGAAGGCGAAGGCCGGGGGCCTCACCAACGTTGCAGGGAAGAGGCAGCGAGGCCTGGGGTAGACCGTCGACGAGGAGATGAGGAGGTCCGGTGGGAAGGTCCGGCGACGGCGAGGCCTTCAGGCGGCGAGGGAGGAGCCTCTGCGCGGCGGTGGCGCGAGGACGCCGATAGGCGGGGGATCCCCCGGCGCGGGCGCGGCAGCGGTGGTGGGGCTCCGGCGCGGTAGGGGATGGCGATGGGGCGCAGGTGCGACGGCGGCGGGGCTGGGCGACGGGCGGCATCGGGGTCGGGCCCCTCCCCGATCCAGATGGGATC
>NC_057804.1:3650521-3667332 GCF_018294505.1 Triticum aestivum
GCCCAGGGTGACGAATAGCATGACCCCGTACAGTACTATATATGTACTATGCAAGTGGAAATTTAAGTGGGGAAATATGCTAGTTTGTGTTCTTTCCAGAAAATACAAGAACTAATGGCTAGAACACTAAAACAAATGGTGCTGCAATTCTTCTTTCTTCCATAGGGCAAAGAATACACCAAACCTAAAATCTCCGCACAGGCTTAGGCATGTCTATGTGTGATTCTTTTGGAAGACTTTCAAAGAATAAAAAAATACTCACTGCATTCATTAATATAAGACCTTTTAGATATTTCAAAATATGGAATACATACATACTAAAATGTGTCTAGATACATATGAATCAAGAAAAAAACTGAAATGTCTTATACTGGGGAACGGAGGGAGTATAGTAGTATGAGTAGTTTCCAAAAGAATTAGTTGCTTGTTGTTGCGACAATAACGTGCAGAAATGAGTAAGTGGACAATTGTGATGCGTGCATGTATTAAGTGAAACCATGTAAATCAAAATTAACTTCCGTTCCGAAAATATCTGTAGGTCACCCATCCGTCATGGTGTAAATAAAATCTGTAAGTGACCTATCCGTTCCGAAAATCAAAAGCTCTGTTTGGAGATGGGGTACTATACGTTATGGAGGCAGCTTTTGCTACTACCACCGCAAAAAGGTCAAGAATGCATGTACGTCGAAAATCGCGTACTTTAAGTTTCTGGCTCTGTCATAGGCTCATGGCGATCCATGTGCTTCCCTCCCTTTGTGCACGCAAGGTGCAGATTTTGAAAGGGGACACTGGCCGCCCACTCGGATGACAGACAGCGAGACAAAACACAGACAGAGAGCGCGCGTAGATCAGAACGTTGAACCGTGGACGCTCCGTCCGATACAGCCTCGGATGCTGCGAAAAGATGCTCACTGCCCACTGGCTGGCTGGGGAGAAACGCCCGCCCTGACCATTCCAGCATACTAAATGCAAACGAATGAAGGTGCCCTCATGTGATGGGATTATTTTATTTTGTGCGTGTGCGTGTGTGAACTATTAGAGGCTTGGGCGCCCCTCCTGATGCGTACTCAATTTTCTTTCCATATGGCACATAGTAAGAATACATCAAACTTAAAGTCTCCACACAAGTTTAATTACGCATTTCATGTGTACGAGTTATTTGATCTGTTGGAACACTTTCAAAGAATGGAAAATATAGTACAAGTTGTTTCTCAAAGGACGAACTGCTAACTGTTGCAACACCATAGTTGGCAACGTGTGGCACAATAGCAGGGAGAAATACGTATATGGCCAATTGTGATGCGTGCATATATTCGGTGAAAACCTGAAAATCGAAAGTGTTTCCGTTCCGAGAATATCTGTAGGTGACCCATCCGTCATGGTGTAAATTATAAATTGCAGTTGAGCTCTATCGATCGATCTGGTTTTTAACTCGTACGTACTAGGTTTTCAAAGTTTTAGGTTTAGTATTGTTGAGCTGGTGGATAGCACATGCGTGTGCGTGAAAACTTGGAAGTACATCAGTTGGAGAGGTAACAAGATCCGTGCATCCCGCTAGCCGCGCGAATAGTCCTACACCATGAGTCGACATGATGCATCTGATCGATGTGCATGAAATTTCATATGTGATTACTCTGATCGAGATAAACGAATACAAAAACAGATTTAACAAACTGCACTCTCCTAGGAAAATTAAAACAGGCTGTGAATCAAGGGGTGTGGATCGAGACCAAGACCTCACCGCCGGCCGGTCGCGAGCAAGCAAGCGTTCACGTTCACGTGCAGATCGATCTGATCCAGCCGTTGGGGGCATGGTTAGATATCCATGGGTTTCATTCCTCTCGAGCACGTACTTAAATACTGTATAAATCATCCTATGCTACGCGCACATAGCTGAGAGAGTCTACAACTCATTCGTCTATGCATAACACAAGTACCCTACGTACATAATAATGCACTGAAGGATCCATTCATCTCTAATCTCTTTAGCAAATTCAGTTGGTTAAGAACAACTAGTTGGTTTAGGAGTGAAATGAGTGTCCGACAATGTTCAACAGATAGTGTTAGTTAGTAGAACCCACTCATACTACATGAATGACTAGTGGATGGAATGAACAGGGATCGAACGGCCGCCTGCTGTGGAATCAGAGATTTGGCCTCTCGAAGAGCCCATTTAACTATCTCACCCGGCGTGGGTATGGCGGTTTTACTCAGACCCCGCCGGATCCCCAACCTCTCATCTGAGTTCCCCTCCTTCAGGATGCACAACGCAAGATCATTGAACCACCTCTCTGCTATCATCTCCATCACTGGGAGAGAAGACTGGGCCATTGGAACACTTCTGACCCAAGCTAACATCGACTCCTTTTGAGGTTCTCTGCCCGATGTTTGTCCCGCCTCCATAGATAGTGCTTATCCATGTCCGCCGCACGGACCCCCTTCCACAATTCTTCTCGCGGTCCCGTATGTTATTTTAACCACACAATAACATTTCAAATATATTTTTTCTTGATAAAGGGCGCTTTTATTATCTCAAAATGTAGCATCAAGCGGATACAAAACACTATGAGTAACACCCGGCCGCTGCATAACTAGGATGCACACAGCCCAACACGGAAAGTCTGACAAAATAAATGAAAAAAAAAACGACAAATCGGCGACAGTAGAGTCCTATAGACCGACACTATGCCTATGTCGCAAGGGATGGTGGACCGATCCGGAGATTATGCTGCCACCCATGTTGGGTAAAAACCACTGTAGCCACCTGCTCCAACCGCGTACACACCGCCTTGAACAGCGGTTGGTACTCCACTTGTTGTAGCGTAGACCACGTACGAAGTGAGTGCGTACAACGGAAAATAACCTGCAAAGGAGAAGCATTTTTATCATTGAAAATCAAATCATTTCTACATAGCCAAAGCGACCATAGTAAGGCGTATGCTCCCACCCGTATTAGCGTTTTGAATCTATTTGGAAAAGATCACAACATAAAAATATGAACATATGACACACGTACATATAATGTAGAGATTACAAGGTAATTCATGAGAACATGTGACACACGACACATATAAACTAAAGATCACAAGTTTTTTGAAAGGAGCATATATATCTATCATTTAGTAATGACATCCGTCGGCATTTTGATGCATTATTCTCATATGTTGTTCTTCCTGATTCTTTGTCTTGCAGTAGAACATCCCCTCATCCCACGCTACACAGCAATTGATGATATTCGCGAGCATCATTTGAAGGCGCTTATGTTCTGTCCAAAAGTGAGCTAACTTTATTTCCTTCCCGTTCTCGCCGGACCATTTGTACAACATTGAATGAATTGTCAAAGTTGGACCTGCACGCACATAGTCATCCATGAGGACCATGGCATAGTAACCAGGCATGTGCATTGTTCTGTATTTCGGTTGTTGCCGGCAACGGAAACTGGTGCCAAATTTTTAGGGTTGCAACCGATCATGTTGATGAAGCAGATGTGCGATGTAGACCAAGAACGGCGGCGTATGAGGCAAACCGATCTTAGATAGGAAAATCAAATCACACTAATCAATCGACCGGTGAGCGAGAAAGACCCAATCCACGGACCGGGAAAACGACTCTCCAGGGCAGCCGATCAACACAATCGGCAGACAAACCGTAGGTATGGGTGACGCAGCTCCCGGTGATGATCATGGATATCGACCGCCCCGGGGGCGGGGTGGTGAGGAAGCAACCTCGACTAGGGTTGGGATCGAGACTAGGCTGATGCCATGTTAGAAGGGACAAAGAGGGATTTAGTGGAATCGTTTATTGTATTGCTTGAGTCTCCTGGGCATATATTTAGTGAGTACATGACTTTCTAGGAGTACAAGTCCTACACTATACTATACTTCCTAAGTAATCTCATGCAAAAAATGCTAGGCTTACAGATGGCTTCTATGGATTTTGCCTATGGATTCATTTCCCCATAAATCATCTCCCCTCTGATTTTCTGAGGTGGCCCGGCTCTATCTTTGATTTCCTATCACATCTTGACAGCTCATCCCGTAACTTTACTCCCTTGGAAATTGTTCGGAGGTGTAGCATTGTCCATAATGATGATACTCAACAGATAGCAGCATGATCCGTTGCCACTAAGTGTGTGAGTCGTCATCAAATTTTAAACTAATTTGCCACAACTTCCCATATAGCCTATATAAAGGAAGCTCCGTCCTCTCGAGTACCCACGAGCTGCACACCAACTTTTTTTTTTTGAATGCAGCTGCACAACAGTATTTGGCAAGACTACAGAAACACCGGAAGGCAGAGGAATTCAACCAATTGAAGGTAATTTCTCTTCAATAATTGCATTGCTACCGTCCATGGGCTTTCTTTCTTTCTTTCTCTATTTATTTTCTACTCTGCAGAAACTTTATTTATGAGAAGCATGCACGTACGCATATCCTCAACTAGCTGGGCAGTTGACTAATTTCTTGTTGTGTGTAACTTAATTTACTTAAAACATGTACTGGATGTGAGGTGCATATAGGTAGCCAGCTAGGAAGTGAAGCACTGGGCGTAACAATAAACATGACACGCTTTTCTTTTGGGGATAAATACAGGTGTTGATTGCCACATCCAGCTGGATCGCTTGTAACTCCCTGACCTGGATCTGGATGGCTGCCTTATATCTCCCTCGCTGGATCTGCATCGACTGCTCACTCCTCATCACGGATCTCTCCACTTGATTCAAGTTCAAGGTAACTCAGCTCCACCACACTTACTCTACCTATTACTGTTTTGTTTTGCCTTCGAAAGAGATGGTCTTGGTTGTGTCTTTCCGTTAGGCTTGTTGGCGTTTGTGCAAGATAATAATACATCGGTTTTATTTTGTGTGTGAAGCCACATTTTTTCCCTTCAGAATTGTAGTTATTCTCTAATGAATGAATCTGGTTATCCGCCTTATGTAGCATACAATTGTTGGAAATGTACAAAAGGTGCTCCGTCGTAATACATAGGACTCATTTTAACTGCATGTTTCGTTTCCGTACCAGCTAAACGAGCGAGCGGGCCCTGCAACTACTTTCCAGACAGCAAGAAAGATCTGCTCGAGGGCAAGGGCCAACCAATCTCATCTCTCCGGTCGATTCAAGGTAAATTCGTGGATTCCAGCTCCACCACTCTACTCAAGAGATCATCTCCTCAATTTTGTGTGCATTGTCTTCTTGTGTGCAAGCCACATTTTCCCCTTTACAACTGATTTTGTTGATAGACTGCAGTGAGTGAATTTTATTTCACATGAATCAGATTTTAGCATGGGATTGTTGATGTGTGATAGGTACTAATGACGAGGACTAATTTTTATTTGCATGCTTGTTCCCAGTACCAGCTCAAGGGAGAAGGAACCCAGAACCAGGGGCAGCGGTTCTTGATGCTTTAGCAACCTATATCACCAACATGCTCGCGGACATTCAGATATGTCTCTCATCTAGGTACCTAACTGATTCCTGCTCCACCAGACCACCACACTACTTTACTTATATTCTTTACTCTCTAAAATTATTTGTCTCCTCAACTTTGTGTGCAAGCCACATTTCCCTTTAGAAGGAGTTGTTGATTGTCTCTAGTGACTAAAATCTAATTATCCTTCTTTTCCATGGCGGCGACGTGCATCAACCAATTTTAAGCTTGGAATTGTTGATGTGTGATAAAGGTAGTAATACAGATGACTTTTTGTTCAGTGCCAGCTCAAGCCACTGAAACCTGTAGCTACTTCCCAGAGAGCAAGGGAGATCTGTCCAGGTTTTTGCTCTGCAGCAAGGGCAAACACAAGATCCGTCTCTGATCTCTCCAGTAGATTCAAGGTACTTTGCTCATTCCAGCTACACCACGCCTTCAAGCTATGTTTCTTTCTTTGAAACTGTTGAACTTGTGCATTTCCGTTTCAATTGTTGGTGTTTGTGTTCAAGGTAAATGCTACATCGGTTTTATTTCTAGCCAAATTTGTGTGCACTGTCTTCTAGTTTGCCAGCTACATTCTTTCCTTGGGATTTGTTGCTTGTCTCGATTGACCAAATCTGATTATCCATCCTGTTAGCATGGGATTATTGGTGTGAAAAAGCGAGGTAGTATACAGAGGACTAAATTTTTATTTCAATGCTTGTTTTCAGTACCAGCTCAAACGTGAGTGAATCCTGCAACCAATGGCGGGGGTCCTCGATGCTTTGGCATCCTACATGACCAGCATGCTCTCCGAGATGGCCAAAGAGGAGGTCACCATGCTAATCGGCGTGTCCGACGGGATCAAAGACCTGAGCATCAAGCTTGGGGACCTCAAGAATTTCCTTGCTGATGCTGATAGGAGGAACATCACCGATGAGAGTGTGCGTGGGTGGGTGGGGGAACTGAAGCGTGCCATGTACCTGGCCACTGACATCGTCGACCTATGTCAGCTCAAGGCCATGGAGCAAGGTCAAACCAAGGACAGGGGGTGCCTTAACCCTCTGCTCGTTTGCATGCGGAATCCCCTGCACGCCCATGACATCGGCACCCGCATCAAGATGCTCAACCAAAATTTGGATGATATTTGCAAGAGGGGCAGCAGTTTCAATTTCATCAAGCTAGAAGCCTACCAAGACCGAAAGATGACTGGATATCATGCAACTGGTCGCAAAACTGATTCACTGATGGAGCGGTCAGGTGCAGTTGGTGATAAGATTGAGGAGGACACGAGGGCACTTGTGGAGGTGCTTACAAGGGAAGCTGCTAGTGACAAGAGAGATCGCTTCATGGTGGTGGCCATTGTTGGTGCCGGTGGGATTGGGAAGACCACCCTCAGCAAGAAGGTCTTCAATGATGACAGTATCAAAGGAAAGTTCACTAAGAATATATGGCTTAGCATCACCCAAGATTTCAATGATATTGAGCTATTGAATAAGGCTATCATCGCTGTTGGTGGAGACCTACCTGGAGGTGGAGGAGCCCGAGACAGAGACCTACTTGTCGGTGCTCTCAATAACGCCATCAGGGACAAGAAGTTCTTTCTTGTACTAGATGACATGTGGGGTGTCGATGCATGGGACAAATTACTGATGGCTCCCTTTAGCTACGGCGGCCCCGGCAGCAGAGTCCTTATCACCACAAGACATGACACGGTTGCCCTATGCATGAAAGTTGTGCACTATCACCATGTTGACAAATTAGGTGCTAAAGATGCATGGTCATTGCTCAAGAAGCAGGTCAGCATACATACTTACTAGCAGTAACCTCTTACTACACTTAATATTTAATAATCTAGACTGGTTTACTTCCATGCAGATTAACTTGCTTAATATCCTAAATCCATTTCCATTCTTTGTCAACCACTCTTTGATAAATACTATAACATGTACTAGTGCTAATTTGTTGTGAATGGGCAGTGCACAAACTAATGCTTGTGAACAATGGGCTTGTTATGTTCAACACATTAAACTTTCGATGCTTCCTTCAATTTACTGTTAGATTTATTCACTCATATGTGTAATAGTCGACCATGCACATGTGATACATTATGTGAAGTTAGCAACTTATTTGAAAAACTGTATAGCAATATACGTTTATGATTACAACATGCATATGCAGCTAAGACCAAGATATCACTTGTTAGTATATCTCAACGATCTAGCAACTGTGCGAACAAAACAGTGGCAGTAGACACTGCTAATGCAGTATGTGTTTGTTATTAACTATATATTACCTTTTTTTTTGCAAAAGATAACTATATATTTCAACTCCTTGCAGGTAGTCACAACAGAAAAAGATGAACCCGAGATTGAGATTCTAAAGGATATTGGCTTGCAGATTATAGAAAAGTGTGATGGTCTGCCACTTGCTGTAAAGGTGGTGGGAGGGCTATTATGCCAGAGGGAGAAAAATCAACGTGCTTGGCAAAAGGTTCTAAACGACGATTTATGGTCAGTATCTCAAATGTCAGAAGAGCTAAATTATGCAATATGTCTTAGCTATGAGGACTTACCCTCTTGTTTGAGGCAATGCTTTCTGCACTTCTCCCACATACCTATAGTTTTACCATCAGATGTGATTGTCGGGATGTGGATCAGTGAAGGGTTTGTACACGGAAACCCAGATGGATTAGAAGAATTGGGACATCAGTACTATAGGCAGCTAATACTAAGGAACCTTATAGAGCCAGTTCCATATGGTATTGGTCAATATCTCTGCAACATGCATGATGTTGTTCGCTCATTTGCTCAATTTGTAGCTAGAGATGATGCATTGATACTTCATAAAGGGGAAAATATTAACATCAAACCTAGTTTGCAAGGGTTTCTTAGGTTGTCTATAGAAACCAAAGGAATAGAATCAGATGAACCTGAGTGGAGAAGTTTACAAAAGCATAAATCACTTAGATCATTAATGTTAATTGGAAATTTCAAGATTCAGTCGGGTGATTCATTGGAAACATTTTCAAGCCTACGGATGCTACATATAGAATCAACCAAATTTGATGTCTTGGTTGAATCTCTGTATCAGCTCAAACACTTGAGGTATCTAGCATTAATAAAGTGCAATGACTTAGATAGGCTGCCCGAGAACATCCATAAGATGAAATTCCTACAACACATTAGTCTTGAAGATTGTGAGAGTGTTGTGAAACTTCCTAATAGCATTGTGAGGTTACATGAACTGAGACATCTTGATCTTGATGGCACACGTGTAAATAGTATACCCAGGGGGTTCGGTGCTCTCACTAATTTGAGGACACTATATGGGTTCACAGCCCATGTGGATGGTGATTGGTGTAGTCTGGAAGAACTTGGGCCTCTTTTCAATCTTAGGAGCATTGGGTTAGTGAATCTACATAATGTTTCAGATGCCTCATTCGCCACAAAGGTCAAGCTTGGTGAAAAGGTCAGTCTTAGCCAGCTGATCCTCAACTGCACGGGAAGACTAGGCATCAATGAATTTACCAAAGATTCAGTCTCGGAGAAGGATCAAGGAATGGTTGAGGAGGTGTTTGATGGGCTCTATCCTCCACCTTGCATAGAAGATATTCGTATCTACAACTATTTTGGGCGTCAACTCCCAAAATGGATGATGTCAGCAACAGTGATGCGTATGCCCCTCAATAGCTTAAAGATTTTAGTGATGTGGGACATGGCATATTGCACCCAACTCCCAGATGGCTTGTGTGCGCTCCCATGTTTAGAGTACCTAGACGTCGGACAAGCTCCAACAATCAAGCGTGTTAGGTCTGAATTCGTGCAGCCACATAGTCACTGCCATCATGCTTCATCCCAGGTTGCTGTCTCGTTTGCAAGACTGCACAAGATGATATTATGGGAAATGGCGGAATTGGAGGAGTGGGAGTGGGAGAAGGAAGTGCAGTCTATGCAGGCCTTGGAGGAACTTAAAATCAGAAGTTGCAAATTGAGGTCCATCCCTCCTAGCCTTGCCTCCCATGCAAAGTCTTTGAAAAAGTTAACCATATGCAATGTCCAGCAGCTCCAGTATATAGAAAACTCTGCTTCTGTAGTCGAGCTCAGCCTTGCTGGACTACCCGACCTGACTAGGATCTCCAATTTTCCCAAGCTACGAAAACTTGAGATCTATTGCTGCCCGAAGCTCGAGTTGCTGCAGGAGATGGTTGCACTCCAGAAGCTAACAGTTCAGTACAGCGAGAAGCAGCTCCCATCGTACCTGCAAACTGTAAAGCCAAGCCATTTGCTGCTGGATTGCTGCTCGGTGATACTCCTTTCCATGGCTTTGGGAGAGTCTTGTTCCGAGTGGGACAAGTTCAGCCATATCCAGCAAGTTGAGGCTTATGCAGATGATGGAGGCATTGAAAAGAGATGGCACCTATTCTACACAAGGGAGCCCTACAACATGGAGACCAACATTGATCTGCAGGTAATATTTGTATATATTGGTAATTTGTTGCTCTTTTCCAATATGTGTAGTTACTAGTATATTTTTCTTAATCTCCTCTTGTTGATTCTGCCATAGTATACTAGTTTACCGGAAACGCTAGAGCCCACTGATTCGTTTTGCTTGTCAGGAGTGGTCAGACGATGTTAACTTTATCCAATCAGAGGGTGAAGGTGGACTGCCTCGATTAGCTGCCCTGATGAAATCTGCGGATGAAGATGAGGAGGATGCTGACAACACAGAAGAAATAGAGGAGGAAAGCATGGGCCAAGGAAGGGAGGAGTAGCAAATCAAGGAGGCAACAGCATGTTAATTTCCTGCTGCTGTTATATGTACAATCCCACGTGCTACCTCTCACAGCCCGGGATCACATGGTCCAAAAGCATATTTTTATATTTCCGCATTTGATTTGGTGTAATGTAGAAAACTAAGTACAGCATTGGAATTGCTTGGTTTGTTTGTCAACATATGGCAGAATATACATGAGAGGCCTGCATGCAGCATGCTTAATATATATGATCCGTTAACGGCGGTAGTCAAGCACCTGGGTGGAGCGCAATGGTGGGTAACCGGAGTTTACGGACCGCAACAGGATCACGAGAAGATTGCTTTTATGCAAGAATTGGTCGACATTCGAGAGCTCATTGCCAGCCCCTGGGCGGTACTGGGTGATTTCAATCTATTGGTAAATCCGGAGGACAAAAGCAACTCTCTCATCAATAGGAGGATGATGGCGCGTTTTCGGGCAAAGCTCAATTTTCTCGAGGTGAAGGAAATCTACCTAAATGGCAGGAGATATACTTGGTCAAATGAAAGAGAATGTGCAACTTTGGAGCGAATCGATCGTGTGTTTGCCACTGTGGATTGGGTGGAGTGCTACCCGACTTGTCAGCTTACCGCACTAGGATCGGCCGTGTCGGATCACTGCCCACTTCTTTTGGATCTAAATGCCGACTTGTGTATGGGACGGCGATTCAAGTTTGAATCTTTTTGGACCAAGGCAGAGGGTTTCATGCAAACGGTGCAGGAGGCGTGGAGCTCGACCTCAAGCGAGGGAAACCCATATGTGGTGCTTGATGCAAAACTAAGGGCAATGGCGAAACATCTAAAGAAGTGGAGTGATCGTTGGATTGGAAACGTTAAGCTTCAGATTGGTATAGCTATGGAGGTGATTTTCCGGCTGGACAAGGCAATGGAATCAAGGGCACTGACTGAGCAGGAATATGCCTTACGGAAGCTTCTCAAAAGGAAGCTACTGGGTCTGTGCTCACTGGAGCGCACCATCGCGCGGCAAAGGTCAAGAATCCTTGTCCTCCGCGAGGGAGATGCAAATACGAGTTTTTTTCACCAAAGCGCCTATCATAGACAGAGGAGGAATATGCTGATGGCGATTCGGCATGGGGACAGCGTGGCCACTGGGCAGGACGAGATTGCAAGCAAGGTAGACGATTATTTCTCATCTGTGTTTGGGGAGGCACCGGCACGTGAGCATGCTCTGGACCTGGCTAGCATTCACCTGCCATCAAGGAACCTGGCGCACCTAGAAGCCCCTTTCACCGAAGAGGAGGTGGAGAAGATCGTGAAGTCTATGCCGCTAGACAAAGCGCCGGGGC
Organism: Triticum aestivum; assembly: GCF_018294505.1. Taxonomy (NCBI): domain Eukaryota; kingdom Viridiplantae; phylum Streptophyta; class Magnoliopsida; order Poales; family Poaceae; genus Triticum; species Triticum aestivum. The sequence goes on from NC_057804.1 coordinate 3,662,032, forward strand.
CGGATGGATTCACGGGCCGGTTTTATGCTGCGTGCTGGAACATTATCCGTCAGGATTTCATGCAGGCCTTTGAAGCTTTTTACCAGGCGGACATGCGAGGTTTGACAGTGCTCAACAAGGCAATTGTGACCCTGTTGCCTAAAAAGGAGGGAGCTGTGGATATTAAGGACTTTAGGCCAGTGAGTCTGGTGCATGGGGCGATCAAAATCTTCGACAAAGTCTTGGCTTCACGTCTCGCCACCGAGCTTCCGTTCCTCGTGGGCAATCACCAAAGTGCTTTCGTCAAGGGACGATCAATTCACGACAACTTCATGTTGGTTCAATGCACTGCGCGACGTCTCCATGCCCTTCGGGAACCGGCAGTTATGCTCAAACTGGATATCTCCAAAGCTTTCGATTCGGTGCAATGGCCATTCTTGGTGGAAGTACTTACTGCCATGGGTTTTGGCGCTCGTTGGGTGGACTGGATATGTGGGCTGCTTGCGACTTCGTCCACTAGAATCATGGTAAATGGGACGCCGGGAAGACCAATTGCAAATCAGATCGGACTGAGGTAGGGCGACCTAATATCTCCTATGCTTTTTATCATGATCATGGAGCCGTTGCATCACATGTTCAAGCTTGTGGCTGCGAGGGGGATTCTGGCTCCCCTAGCGCGGTCAGGAATGAAGCATCGACTCTCAATGTTCGCCGATGACGTGGTTTTCTTCACCAAACCAAATGAGCTTGATTTGCACACCTGCGCGATGCTACTTCAAACTTTTGGAGAAGCCTCGGGGCTCAAGTTAAACCTTGCAAAATCTGCAGCATTCCCGATCAGATGCTCGACTGAAATGATGGAAATGGTGGAACAGACCTTTGACTGCCCTAGTGGATCCTTCCCTTGCAAGTACTTGGGGCTGCCCCTCACCCTCAGGAAGCAGTCCGCAGTACAACTGTATTATCTTGTGGATCAACTAGCGGGTACGCTACCGAAGTGGAAGGCCTCTAAGATGCCCAAGAGTGGAAGATTACTGCTGATACAATCGGTCCTCTGCGCAATGCCGCTGCACGCAATGCTGGCTCTTGATTACCAAAGAAAACAATCGCTGCGTTGAACAAAATCTGCCGTGGCTTTCTATGGGCTGCAGATACATCTGTGCATGGCGGAAGCTGCGCTGTTGCGTGGGAAAAGGTTTGTTTGCCTAAGTGGGCAGGGGGACTTGGCATCCCCAATCTACAATGGTTGAATATTGCCTTGCAAGCACGATGGCCATGGCTGCAGCAATTCGACAAGGACCGGCCCTGGGCTGAATTCCAAATCCAAGTCCCAAACGTCGCACGTCAGATTGCTCTCTCGGCGATGAGGCCAACTGTGGGCAGTGGCCAGAGCATAAGGTTTTGGGAAGATCGATGGATTGATGGTCTCTGTGTTGCTGATATCGCCCCCAACATCTATGCCCGTGTGAGGCCCCGAACGAGGAAAACCTGCTCGGTTGCCACTGCATTGCATGACAATGCCTGGACGAGAGATGTGAACCCTGAGCTCAGCCCCGAGGCACTGCAGGAGTACTTCGCATTGTGGAATAGGGTTGCTGGCATAACGCTGGATGAAACGAGACAGGATGGTGTGGTCTGGTGCTGGGAGACAAACGGCATATACTCAACGCGATCAGCTTACGCGGCAAAGTTCTGGGGAAGAGAGGTGGATCAAACAGCTGACTTTACATGGAAAGCTAGGGCACCGCTACGTTGCAGGTTCTTTGTATGGCTGGCCACGCAGAACAGATGCTGGACCTCGGACCGGCTGGCGAGGAGAGCACTAGACCACCAAGACAGTTGCCCGTTATGCGGCCAGGAGGAGGAGAGCATTGATCATCTTTTCATTCCGTGTGGCTTTGCCAGGCAGGTTTGGGCTGCGATCTTCCAGGCCATGGACAAGCCCGGGTGGATACCAACGATGACGGACACGCTTACTGGTTGGTGCGCGGCACAAAACTCAAATGAGACTCGCAAGAGAATGCTCAATGCCTTTCGTGTCTTAGCAATGTGGGAGATTTGGAAGCATCGCAATACCATCGTTTTTGAGGGTACTTCCCCATCTATTCCACATGTGCTTCGACAATTCGTGGAGGAAGGGCGACCTAACCATTTTCTTGAACCGGGTCGAAAGGCGGGCAGACGAGACAAGTTAGTTAACTACGGTATAAATAAGGTGGAGGTGGAGTGTGTGTGTGCATGTAATTAGCGTGTAAAAACACTGTGGAGGGCTCTTTACCCCTCTTTCTTCTTAATATATATAGTACGCATTCTCGTGCGTATTCGAGAAAATATATATGATCAAACATTGTTCTTATGCCCCAGTGTCTGTGCATTCACTCTTGCCGCTGAACATTGCAAACATTCGGTTATTCTATTGTGTTTGTCAGCATTGAAATCCGAAGGAGCACAAGCACATATGACTGGACTAAAAATGAAAGAGCATGCATATAGATTGTACAAACTAGTGTAAGAGAGATCGAGAATGATTGATATCCATGATCAAACTGAATCTGCTGCTCTTCTTGTGCATGCAAATGAAGATGCAGTGCGGTGAGTGTTGAATGAAGATGCATGTAGGCAGTGTTAGAATATATAACCGTATTGTTTTGTATAGTTATACAGTTGTATATGTGTAGTCCTTGTATAGTTGTCCGTATATTGTACGATACGAACTCTGCCTTGTAACCTATATATATAGATCAATACAAGGCACCACTACGTGTGGTTTTCTGTGACGCCCCCGATTCAATCGTACACTAATCATGCACGCAAACGTGTACGATCAAGATCAGGGACTTATGGGAAGATATCACAACACAACTCTAAAACATAAATAAGTCATACAAGCATCATAATACAAGCCAGGGGTCTCGAGGGCTCGAATACAAGTGCTCGATCATAGACGAGTCAGCGGAAGCAACAATATCTGAGTACAGACATAAGTAAACAAGTTTGCCTTAAGAAGGCTAGCACAACAGGGATACAGATCGAAAGAGGCGCAGGCCTCCTGCCTGGGATCCTCCTAACTACTCCTGGTCGTCGTCCGCGGGCTGCACGTAATAGTAGGCGCCTCCAGTGTAGTAGTCGTCATCGACGGTGGCGTCTTGCTCCTGGGCTCCATCGTCTGGTCGCAGCAATCGGGTGGAGGTATAGGGAAAAGGGGGAATAAGGCAACCGTGAGTACTCATCCAAAGTACTCGCAAGCAAGGAGCTACACTACATATGCATGGATATATGTGTAAAGGGCCATATCAGTGGACTGAACTGCAGAATGCCAGAATAAGAGGGGGATAGCTAATCCTGTCGAAGACTACGCTTCTGGCAGCCTCCATCTTGCAACATGTAGAAGAGAGTAGACTGAAGTCCTCCAAGTAGCATCGCATAGCATAATCCTACCCGGCGATCCCCTCCTCAATGCCCTGTTAGAGAGCGACCACCGGGTTGTACCTGGCACTTGGAAGGGTGTGTTTTATTAAGTATCCAGTTCTAGTTGTCATAAGGTCAAGGTACAACTCCAAGTCGTCCTGTTACCGAAGATCACTGCTATTCGAATAGATTAACTTCCCTGCAGGGGTGCACCACATTACCCAACACGCTCGATCCCATTTGGCCGGACACACTTTTCTGTGTCATGCCCGGCCGCGGAAGATCAACACGTCGCAGCCCCACCTAGGCATAACAGAGAGGTCAGCATGCCGGTCTAAACCTAAGCGCACAGGGGTCTGGGCCCATCGCCCTTAGCACACCTGCACGTTGCGTGGACGGCCGAAAGCAGACCTAGCCTTGTGGCATTCCAGTCCAATCCGGCGTGCGCCGCTCCGTCGCTGACGTCAAGAAATGCTTCGGCTGATACCACGACGTCGGTTGCCCATATCTTGTCCCATGTGGCGGTTAGTGCGTATAAGGTCAACGACCCAACTCAGATCAAATACCAAGACCTCGTTAAGCGTGTTAAGTATCCGCGAACGCCGAACAGGGCCAGGCCCACCTCTCACCCAGGTAGTCTCAACCTGCCCTGACGCTCAGCCACAAAGATCCACACAGAGGGCCATTGGGACAAATGTCCTTTCAGCCCCCAATCCGTGAATCTCTCGCGGGTGCTCCACAAGCCGACTCGACTTTAGTGACCACATGTATCATGTATAAAGTATAAAGTATATACCCGTGATCACCTCCCAAGTGATCACAGCCCGATAGTATAGCACAGCAGACGGACAAGAATGTAGGGCCACTGATGGAATACTAGCATCCTATGCTAGGCAAGTAGGAATGCATGTAAAGGTATCAACAGAAGTAGCAAGGACAGGCTATGCATCAGGATAGGAATAACGGAAAGCAGTAACATGCTACACTACTCTAATGCAAGCAGTATAGAGGAGAGTAGGCGATATCTGGTGATCAAGGGGGGGGAGCTTGCCTGGTTGCTCTGGCAAGAGAGAGGGGTCGTCAACTCCGTAGTCGAACTGGGCAGCAGCAGCGTCGGTCTCGGTGTCTAGCGGAAGAAGAGGGGGAAGAAACAATGAATATTTAAGCAAACAGATGCATGACGATGCATGACAAAGCAAAGCGTGATGCTAGGCGTGCCCTAATGCGGTATGTGATGATACCGGTGAAGGGGGGAAACATTCGGGATAGTATCCCCGGCGTTTCGCGTTTTCGGGCGGAGGAGCCGGAGGCGGAAAGTTGTGAGTTCGATAGGTTATGGATGCGTGGCGGACGAACAGGCTGCGTTTCTGGGTTCGTCTCGTCGTTCTGAGCAAATTTCATGTTGAAAATAATTTAATGCGAGTTACGGTTTAAAAGATATGATTTTCTAAAGATTTTATTAATTTCTGGAATTTAATTAATTATTTAATTTAATTCGAAAATGGATTTATGACGTCAGCATGATGTCATGCTGATGTCAGCAGTCAACAGCGGTTGACTGGTCAACCTGACTAGTGGGTCCCGTCTGTCATTGGCACATCACCCTAACTAACAGATTAGTTAGGTTAATTAGATATTTAGGTTAATCAAGTTTAATTAGTTCAGGTAAACAAGATTAATTAAGTTAAGTAATTTATTTATTTATTTTTCTAATTATATATATTTTTATTTTTTTTATTATTTTTATCTAAAATGTTCCAGGGCGGGCCCCACGTGCCATAGGCACATGGGCCTATCAGGCGCCGCTTAGCGGGCGCGGGCGCAGGACGCAGCCCGAGCGGGCGCACGCCCAGGTGCGGGCGGACCCGGCAAGGCGTCGGAGCAGGGGGCGGTGGCCACGGCGAGGCCATGGCC
>NC_057804.1:3668014-3668519 GCF_018294505.1 Triticum aestivum
GGGGGACGGAGGTGAGGGCGCCGTCGACGGGGCGAGCGACGAGCGGTGGTGCTCGCTCGGGGAAAGAGGGGAGAGGCAACCGGCGCGGGACTGAGGCAACGGTGCGGGGCGAGGCCACGGTGAGCGCGGGCCGCGGTAAGCGCGGGCCACCGTGAGCGCGGCCGGGGCGCGTCTTGAGGCCGGACGGGGGAGACGCGGGCGGAGGCGTCGAGGGCACGGGGCGGCCGGCATGGTGCGGCGACGTGAGGTCAGGCGGGGACGCGGCCGGGCGAGGGAGACAGAGGAGAGGAGGGGCTCACGATGGCAGTAAGGATTTTGGGCAGTGGGCTCGATGGAGTTCGGGGAGGTCCGACGAGGGAGATCCGGCGACGGCGATGTAGCTCCGGGCGGGGCCGTCGGGGCGGCGTTCCAGGCAGCAGCAGTCGACAGAGGGCGGGCGCAGGGCGTCGGGGGCGGGCGACGGTGGTCGGGGCACGGGGATCGGGCGCAGGGAGCTCCTCTCCCT
>NC_057804.1:3668529-3675426 GCF_018294505.1 Triticum aestivum
TTGGGCACACTACTAATTTAGTTTTATTATTATAACTTTATAAAAGGCATCTGATTGATTGTTTTTGCTGTCATTTCTATTACTTTAGTGCATTTATATATTTTATTAAAAGATAATTTATCCACCAATATTTACTAAGGATTATTTGACACATTAGGAACAATTTAGTTTTGACTTTTGAAAACTTTAATTGTTTAACTTAAATTCAAATTTTGAATATGAATCGTTTCGAACTAACCCGAGATTATCAACAGTAATCCGAGGTGATGTGGCATCGTTAACGTGGGGTTACTGTAGCCTAATTATCCGGGCGTCACAAATCTCCTCCACTACAAGAAATCTCGTCCCGAGATTTAAGAGGGGAGTAAGGGGGAAAGTTCCGGTTACGATATTCTAACGGATCTTCTCGAAGAGGTTAATCCCTTTCGTTGATGTCTTCAATTCTTTATTCCAAAGTATCATGATGAAGTTGTCGTCCTTTCTTCGGGGAACTCCATCGTACTTACGAATAGGTAAGGGGCGGCTCTACAATGATAGGATGTTATAAGGGAAAATCATCTGGGGGTACCCCAAGAATGAACATATGAGTATCTCTCGAGTTTAACAAATGACACACATCGAGAGCAAAGTAAGACGGTCCAATAAGAAGTTTCAAGCGGATAGGCAATCGTTCATTGCCTGAAGCAGAGTGCGAAAGGGGTTCAGAGCAACGGGAATAAGTATTGCGTCCGGCAACAGATTTGATGATCTCTCGGAAGATTCGTGAATTACATACGAGGCCACACGTGAGGAATAACTTTGGGAACAGGGGGTGTACAGGAGAGTCAGGTTTCGATCCTGAGGAACTGTGGGTTATGGGCCCACCAAGTGGGTTAAAGGTAGGAAGGGGGATGACGTCTTGCATGATCATGTAAGCAAGGCATGTCAGAGAATAACCTGTCAGTTATGTCGGCAACATCTGTACCAAGGGCGAGGGACGAAGAGAACCAATTCATGCTCGTTGAACGAGGCGGACCAGTAGGCAAAGTTCTTATCCATCGGTGGTTACCGGAATGTTTTCAACAATAGTAACAGGGTCTTACTGACAGAGTTGTACGTCAAGATGTTTACATAAGCAAGAGAATATCACTGCTTAGATCATATGGATCACAAGCAACGTTAAACCAACCAATGGAAGGAAAATACGATTATCAGATTAAACAAAACAATGGAAAGGAAAAATGTGTTTAAACACAGATTTCAGGGGTATATCCTTCCCAAGGACAAGCAAAGTATGATATCCATGACAGGGTATAATGTAGAAAACTCTCTAGGTAGGGGAAGGAATTTTCATTACATTACCCATACAACGTTGTTTGGATAATTGATAAAGAAAATTTAGCATGGTGCTTCAAATGTTCTTATTAAAGATCGGAGTATCACGGACATGCTTCGGGATAGCATTGACATGGTCTTCAAGCAAAAGTCGGACTTTGGATACACAAAGGATCCATCAAGATAAACTTATTAAACAAGGCATTCAATTTCCTCATGGAAAAATGATTAACCTTGTTAAAAAAGAAACTATAACACTAGGTCCTCTGGTCAGGTGTGCTAGGCATGGCATCACCTTACCGGGGCATATAGGGACCAATGTTATAACTCTTGAAAATATGTCCCAACCATCATATCCGGCCGAGATTCAAATCTGATTGGTGTCAGGATAACTCAGACTTAAGATTCCTGAGAAGAAAGGTGCAACACAATTTGTCGAGATGGCATTGTAAGATTCTCGGGAAATTAACTATGGGAGGGAGTTTCAACACAAGAGTTTATCATTTAAACCAAAGAGAGGATGACGGGGTAGGTGATGGAGTCAGTGACAATCCTTGAGATTTCCAAAAAGGTGGATTTCCACAATTATGTGAACAAGGATATAGCATTTGTCAGATCAATTGGTATAATGATGTATGCTCGAGGAAAACATACACAATTAAACACTGGTTGAAAGGTGCACCCGAAATATGGGCTGGGTTGCACGGCCAACATTGGAATGATGATTCAATAATCGATAGTCTAAGAATGAACGGTCGGCCATTAACTTCAAAGCAATAGGGTTGCTAGAAGGGCGGAATCCAAACAGCACTGCTCACTTGTTGGTACCCTGGTTGGAACCAACACGAGGACCCAAGAAAGAATGATGATGGTGAGAAGTATCACCATACCAAGAATTCTTAAGAGGTGGTGAGATTCCCACGACATTCTTGACATAAAAGGTGGTAATATTCCGAGGTAAAGAAGAACAATGCTGGGTAGCAAGGAACTCAAGGTATAACACAAAACACGAACAAGTTTGTGTTGGAAAGAAGGCAAGGAAGTAGTCGATGACAACACAAATCATCGAGGGGCAAGGATGGAAATTCTCATCATGAATTTGATTGATATTCTGGAAGAGCTCAGAATGTCAATAATGATCACGACACATTTGTCAAGAGATTACCTGAAGATGTAATCGATCCGCGATCACATCAAGTCAAAAGAATGATGAAGCAAGAGGTTATTGGAACCATGGGTACGACACAAACTCGAAACCAAGCTTGTTGTCTGAGGTAGAATGATAAGACAAGGAAATCAACGTAAGCTTAGCTCAGCATTGAAAATTGTGTTCCGGGAAGAAGGACCAGGTAGCACAGTTAAGATTTAGCACGTTAATGATATAGCCGATCAGGCTAGGAATGACATGATCGAGTACAAACTCGCAAGTAAAGAAGATTACTAAGAGTTGTTTAATCGCGACGCGGACTCGATTCAGTTATCGCTGCCCTTGAGTGTTTAATAACTCGAAGCCCGTGAAGAACCGTAAGCAGTGAGAATGTAGTACTTGAGGAAGATCTCATAAGAAGTTATGTAGTTCCAAGATAATCTCGAGATATCAGGGGGGGTAATACTCGACGACGAACCCAAGTAGAGGTTGGACTGGGGTATTGCTCTACAAAAGACAAGTGCTTAAACTTGCACGAGAAATGGTATTTAAAGGAGAACATGGTCGGAACCACGATTGCAAAAGGCCAGATCCCAGATATAAGATGAACTTATAACAAAGGAATAATTAACTTAAGAGAAGCTTTAATGATAAGATCTACATCGTGTCCATGGGCATGAACGCAAGGTTCAAGGTCGACTCCCACTTCGTCAATGTACAACCTTCCATTCACTTCCCGCTTTGATAAAGGCATTAGTGTTGAAAGTTTTACCTGGTGAAATACCAGGTGAGTATGACTCGTGAAAGCTTCCGAGTTCACACATATTAAGGAAGGCATAGGTTCAACCCGTCGGGGCTTCTTAGGAACATATACCACAATTTTCAAGAAGAAATAACACAAACTCGATAGTAGAGCATGCTTGTGAAAGCAGAGGATACAATTTACTAAAGGGATTATGTATCCGAGGAAAGTCTCACAAGCTTATTGAATATGAAGGACATTGTCGGTTAAAATCCGACAAAGGGTCTGGTGGTCCACAAGGGATCTGATGTGAGCATCAGCACACAACTAGAGGAAAAGAGAATGTAAGGAGATATGATTATAGAACAACCGACTAATTCAAAGCTCAATTGCAAAGGAATTATGATTTCCAAATCAAGGGATCAGAAGCAAATGCTCTGATTAAGAATGTATAAATTGAATAGACTAAGGGGTACATTCAACGACAACTTGATTGGTTGAGGCCCAGCTCGTGTTCAAAATGACGTCTGAGCCGGAAAGACAATCCTAGGACTCGACTGATGATTGTGAACATCCACAACGTATTGAATCAATGGACTAAAAAATGATGGTGACAAAGGATGCCAATATGATTACTATACTTATGGGAGTAATCATAATGAAAGCAAACAAGAAATTCCAAAGCAATAGGTTGCTGAGGATTCTCGGAAGATCGAATGGTATTTCGAAGACTTTTGTGTAACACATGAACAACTGGGGATGAGCGGATACTCGGTAAGTGCGAGAATTATCCGTAGGGGTATTCAGGTGACAAAGAACAACAAGGCAGTAAGCTCAAAGAATTCTCGGAACAACAGAGAGAATTTCGGGGTATCTTGTAATAACAAGATCAACTGGGAAATATTATATGAATGGCGAGTATACGTGGTTATCCATAGGGGTTTATCGATGGAATGGAATTGCAAAAGCGACGCCTTAAAGTCTCAAGAGAACATCGGAGAGTATCTTCGGATTCTTCTGGTGCAGCGGACGGTCATCTGGAGTGAGGGGCTCTCCGGGAGAAAGTCTTTCGAGAACCTAAAGTTAGTCCTTTTAGCAAAATCATTTAACCCGAATAGGGGAGAGATTAGAGTCCCAGAGTAAAGATCAAGGAGTAAAAGATCCTAGTACTACCCGATGGCGACGTGGGCCCGTAAGGCACACAGCCATGTTAGTAAAAGTTTTTGCAATGTCTAGACTCGACTTCGGCCAAGGAGCGTGGAAGGGGGATTCCTATAGGCAGTCGGCTCTGATACCAACTTGTGACGCCCACGATTCAATCGTACACTAATCATGCACGCAAACGTGTACTATCAAGATCAGGGACTCACGGGAAGATATCACAACACAACTCTAAAACATAATTAAGTCATACAAGCATCATAATACAAGCCAGGGGCCTCGAGGGCTCGAATACAAGTGCTCGATCATAGTCGAGTCAGCGAAAGCAACAATATCTGAGTACAGACATAAGTAAACAAGTTTGCCTTAAGAAGGCTAGCACAACTGGGATACAGATCGAAAGAGGCGCATGCCTCCTGCCTGCGATCCTCCTAACTACTCCTGGTCGTCGTCCGCGGGCTGCACGTAATAGTAGGCGCGTCCAGTGTAGTAGTCGTCATCGACGGTGGCGTCTGGCTCCTGGGCTCCATCGTCTGATCGCAGCAATCTGGTAGAGGTATGGGGAAAAGGGGGAATAAGGCAACCGTGAGTACTCATCCAAAGTACTCGCAAGCAAGGAGCTACACTACATATGCATGGATATATGTGTAAAGGGCCATAACAGTGGACTGAACTGCAGAATGCCAGAATAAGAGGGGGATAGCTAATCCTGTCGAAGACTACGCTTCTGGCAGCCTCCGTCTTGCAACATGTAGAAGAGAGTAGACTAAAGTCCTCCAAGTAGCATCGCATAGCATAATCCTACCCGGCGATCCCCTCCTCAATGCCCTGTTAGAGAGCGACCACCGGGTTGTATCTGGCACTTGGAATGGTGTGTTTTATGAAGTATCCGGTTCTAGTTGTCATAAGGTCAAGGTACAACTCCAAGTCGTCCTGTTACCGAAGATCACGGCTATTCGAATAGATTAACTTCCCTGCAGGGGTGCACCGCACTACCCGACACGCTCGATCCCATTTGGCCGGACACACTTTTCTGGGTCATGCCCTGCCGCGGAAGATCAACAGGTCGCAGCCCCACCTAGGCATAACAGAGAGGTCAGCACGACGGTATAAACCTAAGCGCACAGGGGTCTGGGCCCATCGCCCTTAGCACACCTGCATGTTGCATGGGCGGCCGAAAGCAGACCTAGTCTAGTGGCGTTCCAGTCCAATCCGGCGCGCGCCGCTGCGTCGCTGACATCAAGAAATGCTTCGGCTGATACCACGACGCCGGTTGCCCATATCTTGTCCCACGTGGCGGTTAGTGCGTATAAGGTCAACGACCCAACTCAGATCAAATACCAAGATCTCGTTAAGCGTGTTAAGTATCCGCGAACGCCGAACAAGGCCAGGCCCACCTCTCACCCAGGTAGTCTCAACCTGCCCTGACGCTCCGCCACAAAGATCCACACAGAGGGCTGTTGGGACAAAGGTCCTTTCAGCCCCCAATCCGTGAATCACTCGCGGGTGCTCCACAAACCGACCCGACTTTAGTCACCACATGTATCATGTATAAAGTATATAGTATATACCCGTGATCACCTCCCAAGTGATCATAGCCCGATAGTATAGCACAGCAGACGGACAAGAATGTAGGGCCACTGATGGAATACTAGCATCCTATACTAGGCAAGTAGGAATGCAGGTAAAGGTATCAACAGAAGTAGCAAAGACAGGCTATGCATCAGGATAGGAATAACGGAAAGCAGTAACATGGTACACTACTCTAATGCAAGCACTATATAGGAGAGTAGGCGATATCTGGTGATCAAGGGGGGGGGGGCTTGCCTGGTTGCTCTGGCAAGAGAGAGGGGTCGTCAACTCCGTAGTCGAACTGGGCAGCAGCAGCGTCGGTCTCGGTGTCTAGCGGAAGAAGAGGGGGAAGAAACAATGAATATTTAAGCAAACAGATGCATGACGATGCATGACAAAGCAAAGCGTGATGCTAGGCGTGCCCTAACGCGGTATGTGATGATACTGGTGAAGGGGGGAAACATCCGGGAAAGTATCCCCGGCGTTTCGTGTTTTCGGGTGGAGGAGCTGGAGGGGGAAAGTTGTGAGTTCGATAGGTTAGGGATGCGTGGCGGATGAACAGGCTGCTTTTCCGGGTTCGTCTCGTCGTTCTGAGCAACTTTCATGTTGAAAATAATTAATCCGAGTTACGGTTTAAAAGATATGATTTTCTAAAGATTTTATTAATTTCTGAAATTTAATTAATTATTTAATTTAATTCGAAAATGGATTTATGACGTCAGCATGATGTCATGCTGACGTCAGCAGTCAACAGTGGTTGACTGGTCAACCTGACCAGTGGGTCCCGTCTGTCATGGGCACATCACCCTAACTAATAGATTAGTTAGGTTAATTAGATATTTAGGTTAGTCAAGCTTAATTAGTTCAGATAAACATGATTAATTAAGTTAAGTAATTTATTTATTTATTTATTTATTTTTCTAATTATATATTTTTTTTATTTTTTTATTTTTTCCTGAAA